>NW_027261270.1:0-17500 GCF_043641665.1 Enoplosus armatus | reverse complement strand
TATCATAATTATGCAGACGACATTTACGGCGATCAGTGATTGGAGGGACACGTCCTTCAGCTGAACAGACAAAACTGAAATAATCAGCATCAGCAACAGATTCTGCATGCAGCCATCTTAAATGGATAATTAATGTCCAGATATGACTCAGACAAACTTGTCCATGCCTTCACTTCACGCAGGTTGGGTTACTGGAACGGAACCTTTAGCACTCATAATTATCCACCTCGCACTTGCATCTTGCATTTATATCTCAGTTTCTATCTTTTGAATGTTTTTGAATGGTCTCTAAAGTTTGTAGAGAGCGCTGAGAGTGAACCAGAACAGTAAGCGATGAGCTGAAACGCACTGGAAAGCTTCGTAAAGCCGGCGGGAGCTGCAGATTCAGCTGATAATTCACTACCAGAGACACCAGAACACATTTGTTTTCACAGTTTCATTTGAGACATTGTTAGTATACAAATATTGATTTATTGCTGCTTTAAGGGAAGAGCTACAGCCAGCAGCTGGTTAGCTTAGCATAGAATAAAGACAGGAAGCAGGGGGAAACAGCAGAAGATGATTAGCATGTTATATCTCGTTAGTTTAATCCGTTTAAAAGCAGAAGTGTAAAGGCGGCAATTCACCATCTCACAGGGAGTTACGTGCTTTGCTACAAATGTCAATACTTTTGAAAAGAAGCATTCAGTTCTGGTTTGATTGAGGCTCTTCATATCTTTATGTTCTCTTATTCTCTTATTACAGTCTCTGCTCCTCCTCACTGTTGTGTCTGCAGTCAAGTCTCATGTCATTTAAGACCAGGTTGGCTTAGAGTTGGACTCTGGCTCAGACCTAAGAGCAAGGAAGACCACCATAAAAACCAAGGTTGATTCTTAATAATAAATAAATAAATTAGGAATAAACAGGAATACGCACACACACACACACACACACACACACACACACACACCAGACAAACAGTCATTCTGAGGATGACATCATCATTCAGAAGGACCTTTCCATATTAATGAAGACCATAGAAGGAGTTACCACACTTCCAGGAAGTGTGTGTGTGTGTGTGTGTGTGTGTGTGTGTGTTTTTTCCCAACACCTGTAAAATCTTCCAGCAGTGATTAGTCAGCACTGAACGCCCAGAGAGCTGTTTGTCCTGGCTCTGTGTGTATGTGTGTGTGTGGCAACCACTGCTACCACACACACACACACACACACACACACACACACACACAGTGGCAGACCTACAGGAGATGATTCAGCAGATACTCCTGTTTGAGGTGGGCTGCTTTACCACAACACACACACATTACAAATGTAGTAACATACTCAAATAAATGTCACACCTTTACACACACACACACACACACACACACACACACACACACACACACACACACACACAGCTGGCAGCAGCCTTCAGAGCAGCAGGTTGCCAGTTTGAAACCTCCCGCCTGCTGCTGGTTGTAACCTGAATGACTGCCGAGTGCAGCTCAGCGTCACCACTATGAGCCGGCTGGTGTTCAGGGAGTCTTCATCCGGTACCAGGTCCTCAGACTCCTCACGCTGTACAGGAGCTTGGAGAGTGTGAAGCAGGTGACACACACACGTGTACGGCTCGACACAGATGTGTAAAACCCACAACGCCTGCAGAACAGCTTCCGTGGCAGAGATTCTCCAAGTCTGGAGGGATGAAGATGGTGTCAGTTCTGATGTGATGGAGAGCACTTTCTAATACAATACTCCAAAAATCTACAATCGGTGTTCAACCAGCTAAAGGACCCCTGATGTCAACTAAAGACCTAAAGGACCACAAGAACCACCAGAAAATACCTCGACAAACTCCTTAACGACCAAAACAACCACCTAAACCACCCCTATAACCTCCTGCTGACTGGTACAACCACCTAAAAGTAGAACCGCAGAAGTAAAATGACCAGTAGAACCACTTAAAGGACCTCTAAAACCTCCTCTGAGACTGCTAGAACCCCCTACAGAGCCCCTAGAACCTCCTCAACGGTCATTAGAACCACCTGAAGTTAATGACCACTAAGTCCACCTACAGGACCCCTGAAACCTCCTTAATGACCACTAGAACCTCCCAAAGACTAGAATTCTTGATGTTTAAGACATACACTTGGGGCTGAAAATGATCTAAATGCTCTGACAGGGTTTCTATACTTTAACAAAGCAAAGTAGTAAATAAAACTACACAGACAGAGGCAGCTGTAAATGTTATATATGTATATTTCTATTGACCCATTTCCAGTTGACAGTGAAGATGGAGGACTGTTTCTGGGTTCAGTGGAGCTGGTTCTATGAGAGTTCAGCTGAGACTGTAATCCTGCAGAGAGAGGCCGCCACACCAAAACCACAACACAGGAGGGAGAGCGTGAGCGGGAAAGTAATGAAGCTAATCAACAATCCAGAACCAGAACCCACACAATCAGGACGTGTTTTCACAACCACACACACACACACAGTGAGGAAAGCAGGAACATCAGGGAGAGTTTCACCACAGCTGTGTGTATTCATTCGCACCTCGTGGGAACTCGCTGCAGGTAACAGAAAGGATCACCAGGATCGCCTTTGTTTCTCCCACAATGCACCACAGCATCTACTACTACTGCACACTTTAAAGTCGATTCAGAGAGAGCTGCTGCTGACAGGAGTTCGGCCACTTGCTAGGATTAACTACCTAAAGAACGGGGGACAAATGAAGTGCTTTCATTAGTATTATCTCTGCTGAGCATCGGCACACTCGGCCCTGTTCCTGCACAGGAGGGTGGGATGTGACCTGGAAACGGTGGGACAGGCTCACACTGTTGTCTCAGTCTATGAGCTTCACATATACCACTATTTCTGATGTCTGATTTGAACACACACAACATTGCAATTAGAAACCATTTCTTACTTTAATTTGAAATCAGCCTTTGGGATTCTGTATTGTGCCGCCCAGAGCAGTTGTTTGAGCTGCTCTCAGTGTGAATGTGTTAAAGTGTGGAGCCGCCTGCTCCGTCGACGCTCCCTGGATGAATAAAGGTTAAAGGAAAGCGAGCGGCTGAATGCAGCGGGAGGTTCTGTGGACACGGAGCGCAGCAGGGATTTCCAGGGATATGAGCACATTTTCTGCTTCATAACTGCGAGCGCTGCCGCAGCGGAAACGGCCGAATTGGATTTAAAACCTCAAACATTTTATGAGTCCGCAAAGTCGCTCTCCATTTCACGCTCGCTGGAGGAGCTCAAAGTTTCTGTGTCTGCGTGACGTCACGGGTTAGAGAGCTGCGGCTCGGAGAAACCAGCGAGCTCTCATCAGCACAGGGATCACACATGGCTGCTTTTAACTGGAACACTGGAACCAGTGTTTGTGCTGCTTTCCAGGTTTAGGTTTTAATTAAATGTTTCCATGTTGGTGAGCTCTTTTGTTGTATATGAGGTCTAATAAAACACTGAAGCACTTCAGCCAAAGGTTGGATAAGCAGGTTTTTACAGCATTGTCTGGGAAAGTTCTGAACACAGAGAGAAAAAATAAGGAACTCTCTGCAGATCAGAGCCTGATGAAACAACACACTGAATTTGAAAAACCAGGGAATCCCTCCACACACGCTTTAAATTCACAACCAGCTGACAAACAGTCCAACACACTGACACAAACAGGCTGAAACAGAAGACTTGACATGATGCACCTCATTCACACACACACACACACACACACACACACACACACACACACACACGTGATGCTTCCCTGTATCAACACCCCCCATGTGTAATCAGATGTTAGCGTGATGAAAAGAGCATCTCTGTTCAGCCGATGTGTCCTCAGTTCATCTTCCCAAAACTCATCAGAAGTGGTCCGGTAGCTTTTACAGTGATGCATAATGTAATTGATGCAGCTTTTTGAGTCGAACCAGCCGCTCTGAAGGCCTCTCTGCCCCATACAGCTTAATTTAAACATGCTTCCTACCACCGTCATAAAAAGCTTTAATACATTATGTAGATGAAGTGAATGTTTTGGGACATCGCGGTCCTGCGGTTTGACTTTTATGTTCCTCGATCAGGCAGAGAGGAGCCGGTCGACCCTTGGGGAGTTTACAGCAGAGAGCCGGAGAGCCGATGGGATTAGAAGTATAGATGTGTGTGTTGTCCTCTTCAGGCTGAACTCTAACTAGAGTGTGATGGAGAGGACGCCTACATACTGAGAAACCTCAGCTGATCCCTGCTGGACAACATTAAAACACGGCTGGAGGGGCAGCCAGCTACGCGGGCTACGATACGATCCCTTTTAATGTAGGCATTCATTTTATATTATTAATTCGTAATTCTATTAAAGTAGCATTGCTTACCTTCAAATAGATCCTGTATATTTCATAAAAGACCAGGGAATCCAAAGTATTTCTGTTGCTCAAACAGACCGACAACAAATTATGTAACAAGCAACGTTCAAAATGCGACTGTCAGTCGCCTGCGTGACACGTTTCCTCGAACAAGACTCCAGAGACGAATCAAACGGGTACGTCCTGATGGAAAACTAAACGAAGGCATCTGCGAGGACAGCTGTGGTGACCACGACAACAACAGACGCATTCGGCTGAGAGTCGCCAGTTAAACCAAAACGCCCTCACAGGTGTCACCAGGCCGTCTCACCAGGTGAGTGTTGAGATGTCGTCCTACCGCGCTGCTTCGTGCACTGTAAACCGCGTCAGGCATGTTTTACCTCGCAAGCAACACGACGCTAACGTTAGCGTGACGTCTCGCGTTGACCTTTGACTTCTACGAGAGTGGAGACGCTGTGCAGAATTAGCATCAAAGCTTCAGTCAACCGATTTGTAGCTTTAGAATCGATGGATCCAGGGGTCCGCCGATCGATGTAGTCGCATCTTTAACGTTAAAGCCGGATTCCGATTCGTATTGATGAATCATTACACCTTATGACAACATTTACCCAGCTGCGCTATCGTTTCTACATATTTAATGGTGCAGCCATACATTGATTCTTTGACTCGTAGCAAACATGAATCTTGTCAAAAATCCTTCTATGCAAAGTTGTACCTATTTAGGACCAGAACAGTGCGCTGTGAAGTCATGTCACAGCATGCTACAGCCGACCTACAACCAGGAGATTTAAGTTTAGTACCCCTAACAGACTCCCAGGTGTCCATGGAGATCAACGGACCCGTTGGCCGGCCAGATGAACTGCCTGAGTTTCTGGCTGCATGATGGTCGGCGATGTTGGAATTTTTGGGGGAGAAATCAGATCAGGGCGTCTTTGCAAAATTAAAAAACGTGATCCCAGAAAATCTGAGGAAATATTTATGCTTCATATCACATATCAAACGAGAGAGAGAGAGAGCGAGAGAGACTGTTTCTTCACGGCTGAAGTTCATTTCAGTTCATGGTGTGAACTTGAGTGTCGTCCTGTTAGTGCCGCACCTTCAGGCTGCAGTATAGAAAAACATCATGCTTTCATATTCAAATTCAGCCAAAGCCTCTCTCCTCTTTCTTTTCTCCTTCTTCCAACACCTCCCCCCATCCCTTCTCTTGTGCTCCTTCACTCTCTCTCCACTCATTTCGTATGTAGGCCGAATAGCTGTGTTAAATGTAAATGTCCCTCATGCATAGCAGAGCAGGCCTCCCTCAGAAATACAGCGACTGACTGAGAAATGAAATGAAACACCTCGAGCCACTTCAAATGGCTGTGTGTGTGTGTGTGTCCTGGTGTGACCCTGCGGAGGCTGCAGCCGCCCGGGGAGTCGATGTGAACTTGTTGAAGTGGTTCACCGGCTTTAATGAAGGAGTGCGGGGGCGGGCGATCGGGCGGGGTCACATCTGCTCCGGTCGCACAGGTACGCCTCGGCACAGGTGTCACTGAGGAAAAGAAAACAAACGCACCCGAGAGAGTGACCGCAGCGAGATTAACAGCTCAGCGAGTGGATGAGGAGCAGACGGGTTTCTGATTGGCTGGCAGCTGTTGTAAAGGAAATCTGCAACAAGCACACCTCCTCTTCACGGTCAGATCAGCAGCAGGACGTGAATCACGTCCACAGAGCTACTAGTGGTCAAAACCTCCACAGGGAACCTTTAAAAGAAAATACATTTTAAATAACAGTTTAAAAGTCCTCAGTTATCAATTGATGAATAAATGATTTCTCATATTATCAAATTCTGATTGGTTTCTTCAACACAGCCCCACCCACTTCAAACCCGTAGAGAAAAATATGACAAAATAAATAAATAACAACATTTCTCTTTGGCAAATATTATTAATAATAAAACTTATTACAAAGAAACGATCAGAGGTGCTCACAGTTCATCAGCATAAACAACCTGTAACATGGAGAAGCTGCTTTAAGTGATGTCATCACCATCACTGTGATGTCATCGACTACACTGTGCAGAGTTTGTTTTCACAGCTCACCTTAAATCTCACTTCCACACCTGGACGTACCTGCAGGATTCATGACATCACAATTAGTCTGGAGCCAATCAGGGGCCAGTATGCCACTCACACGAGGGTCCAGGTCACGAGCACTGCGAGTTCTTTCAGTGAATTCAGAAACATCTTTTGTCCAACAGTTAAATGCACAATATCTACAGATTCGTACATGACGGAGAAGGAGGAGAAGTTGTTTTAAGAAGGTTTAATTTCCTTCTCAAACATGTCTGGAGCGGATCTTCTGTTTTAAGGTGATCAGAGATTTAACATGTTTTACATTAATAACTCACTAATAACCATAATAACCTAACTCCGACATGAGTCACCCCAAAAATACAAACTACTGTTTCAAGCGGTGGCTTTTTTAATGGATAACAAATCCTGGGTGGAGAAATGAAGGACATTTAAAGGATGTGTTTTGGCCTGTAGTGTACTGGTCAAGTCCCAGTTTAACCAGCGTGTTAATGGAAAGTGAAAAGGCCTTCACCCTCCTCCAGTTTCTGGGTAACAGATCGCACTTTGATTCCTGCTCAGAACCAAAGCACACTGCAATAAAGTCAGTGAACCAGAAGCTCCACAGAGCGACTTCTGACGGAGCAGCCGGCCGCCGGTGGGAGTCATTACTCCCTCTGCACGCCTGAGGAGGAAGGAAGCGAAGGAGAGCGTGACTCTCCTCTGCAGAGTCCAGCCTCTCCGCTCTGAATCTCAACGAGCTTCTCTCTTCTTTCCGATGACGAGCGTGAGACCTGAGATGACCGGCGGTTCGTTTCACTGCTGCCAGAGTTTTTAGCAGCAGGTCGTCGCGAGGGCCACGGCAGCAACTCCTCCAGAGCTGAGCAGCAGTTCAGCAAGATTTGTATTGTTTTGGTGTCAGGGTCACTGAAATTATTCTCCGTCATAGTAAAGAGATCAGAGCAGTCTGTCAGCTTTTAGGTGTCAAATTATAGTTTCACCAATAAGCACCTCTATTATCATATTCTCATCCGATTTCAGAATAAAGAAATACAAAATGAAGCTAGTTGAATGGTGTATGAGTCAAGGCAGACGCACGTGTATGATGGGCGTTACTGCTTTTCCCATTCAGACCATCTGACAGGTGTTTAGGACGTCCTCTGGATGAGACACGTTTAGTGAAGCGGTTATTAAACAACCAGTGCGTCGTCACCCTCGAAGCCTCTTCTCTTGAGCCGGTCCGTCAGTCCGTCGGTCCTCCGCTCTGGTCCAGACTGAAACATCTCAACAGCTGCTGGATGGACTGTGATGAGATGTGGTTCAGACCTTCATGGTCCCCTCAGGATGAACTGTAGTAACTCTGGTGATCCTCTGAGTCTTCATCAGCGCCATCATCAGGTCAACATGGTCATGTGTCCAATACTTTGGTTTATGACCAAACACCTGCAGAGCTGATGACGTTCATCAGCCTCAGTGTACCGCACGTTCATGCACACACTATAGGCGTCTTTTCATCAGGATGAGACAGTTATTCAGCGCTTAGCACACATACTGAGCGCACCTTTCAACGCCACGAACGCAGCATTTGTGTTGCGGGTACTTTACGAAGGAAGGAGTAAGTTCAGCCTCCTGCTGTTTAGAAAAGACCGACTTTCTCTTCAGCATGACAGCTAACCGTTAGCATGCTGACAGGTATGAGATGCGCGTATGTTCCTTGAATTAGGCTGCAAATACTCCAAAACTTCAAAGCGGAGCTGATTTTCTCTCTATGAACTCTTCTCTGATAAAATCCTGGTGATTAGGGATTCAGACCGACTGGTAAATGTCATGTGAGGACAGGTGTGAGCTGCGATATCACCTTCCTCCTCCCTCTTCAATCTGCACGAGTCCCCAGCTGATTACTGGGTAAATTTACATTCCCGCGGCCCGCGCAGCCACAGCGCGGCCGTCTGAATGTAAATGTCGAGCTGATTGCAGTCAGCGGAGTCTCTGGTGGGAGGAGGATCAGTGAGAACACAGGCGGCGTGTCCTCAGCAAGGTCACCAAAAGCTGTCCCAGACTGAGACCACAATCAGGTCTGCACAGGACACACGGAGAGGACAGGTGCTGACAGGGAGGAGGAGGAGGATGATGATGATGATGATTAACCCTTTAAGTCACATATACTTTATTTTTTTCATTCTTATTATATCATTGTACTTATTTATATATTTTTTATTAATTACATTTCTTAATGTATTATTTGTTATTTTCTATTTTTACTTTTTACGCCTGAGACCAAGTCAGCCCACCTTAAGGTTCCACGATGTATGGAAATATTGATAGTAGTACATGTAAAGAGGTGCTGCACACTTGGATACTGTGATGAAACATCAACCCTGGAGTTAATATTGTCAAATGAAAATTAAAATCGACTTACATGTGGTTTTAAATGAGCCACTGCTGACAGAGAGTGGAGCGGGGGGGACTGGTCTTCATATAAACAGAGGGTTAACGCCCTGACAGGCCTCCAGCAGACTTTGCACACACACTTATGGTTTATTATACAACACCTGGTGTGAACTTAATGTCTCGTCGTGTTTTCTTTCCTCCTCTCTTCGCTCATTATCGCTCTGTCGCAGCCTTTCTGCTGCTCTTCATCAATGAATCAATGATTTTCTTTCTTTCTTTTCTCTTCTCCTCCTCCTCCTCCTCCTCCTCCTCCTCAGTGTCCTGGTTTGATGTCGGGAGGCCAGTTCAGGTGAATTCAGCTCTTCTTTCTTTGTTTTTCTGCTGTAAAGTTTTGTCTCCTTTTCCCATTAAACTTTGGAGGAACTCAACCTAGAAATGCATCAATCTGATTGGTTCAGTGGGCGAGCGACCCTGGTGTTCATATAAACTCCTTATAAACTCTCTCTCTGCCTGGATAACCTCCACCCCCCTGAGACGGCGGACTGAGCCTATACTTCTGTGCAGGGGGATTACTGCTGAGCTGAGAGTCGGCTCAGGACAGACGTGGGGTGGGAAAGTCACCTCAAATCACCACAAAGACGAGACGCGAAACAGACGAGTTTCCATTCAACCAACCTGACGTTAACCTGAACCAAACCAGTAAAGATACCTCCAGGCTTCACTGGTTAAAGGTTATTTCCATTAAGTTCAAGTTGGGTCAATCACGGCTGAGAGTCGACGACTCGACGGCACACGACGACATAACTAAACCTGTTTTGGTCCATATAAACCATCACATCGTCTGGTGGGATTGGATCAACAACACGTTTCATGCTAGGAGCCAACGAGTTTCTTGAACGTGTTTTTGGTTAGCTGCCTGAAAGAAGGTCTGTGGTGAACACAAGCTGAAGAGATTCCAACGTTTTGTTCTACGACATAAAAGACGTCAGCAGATACCCCGCTCGTGAATTTTGAGGCTTTTACGTGTCTTAAAAAAGGCAGCTGCTAACAAGCGGCTAAATGAGACTACAGAGGAAAGTCATCTACTCACTCGTCCGCCTTTACAGCCTCGTTGTGTTTATACTCTATATCTATCTGTCCATATGTTTATATCTATCTATGTTCTCTTCAAAGTGAAGCTCAGTGGTGGTGACGGTGAAGTAATGCGACCGTGCTGTAGTTCCTTTATAGCATGGGTCACTAACAAGGCGGACCGTGGTCCGAGTCCGGACCCAGACGCCGTCCTATACAGACCCGGACCTATAATCAATAAATTATTAAGGGATTTTGAATTTTGACGGGGCGCTTCTATTTTAGCCGGCGCAGCTTTTCTAGTCTTTGCGGCGCTGGTTTAGTGGCTCAAGAAAGATCAATTGCATACGTGTTACGCCAGCCCACGTGACGCTGCTCAGCCAATCAAATCTGTGCATTCCAGGCGATAAACACTGCGACTCTGAATACAGACAGACGAGAGGTGAGAGGCGAGAGACTGATGATAAGACGAGTGAACGACACAGGGAGAGAAGACGGAGAGACGAGTGAGCGGGAGGGAGAGAAGACACATTATTTATTGTGAAATTGGTTGAGACTGTTAAGATGTGAAACAGTTAACAAAGAAAAAGGGAAACTCAAGCTGCTGCTACACTTTATTTAGTTTTTATAAAATTAAGCATTTTATTTTAAGATGCACAATTTTTCAAAAGCTATTTTATTTATTTTCTCTGTTTTATTTTTAAATGCAGCCCTTCTTTACTTAATGAGAGAAGAACATTATACATATCTACAGTATTATATATCTGTAGAGTTCAATGTTAAGTGACAATAAATATTGTCAGAATGTTTTTGAATTGTACTTTCTTTATTAGATTTGACAGTCAGTTGTTGATGACATGCAGACGTTGATACAACTACTAGGCTACTTCAATATATATCACACTAACTCACAACACAAGTTAGACATGATGATGTTCTGGACCTTTGCTTGAGGACATTTTCTCTAACTGGACCTCTTCGACCTTTAGTTGAATACCCCTGCTTTATAGTCTAACGTTAGCTTGTTACTTCTGCCGATTCCATTTACGTTTCAAAAATCATAAAAGTGGTGTTGATTAGTGAAGATTATCTCGCTGAACGAGTCAGTATCAGAAACTTCTGTTTGCCACAGAGTTTATTTTCTGCAATAATCCAGAATCCCATCAGCTTTTAGTGGAGGGAACCAGGGCGATGCTAACTTCAGGGTCTGCCTACAAAAATACATCATCCCTGCAGGACTCTGCAATAGTTTGAGAAAATAATAGTTGCAATGGCTTTGAGTTTTTGTTTGGATATTAACAGAATCGTAGAGGTCAATGGTTCCTTTGGTGCACACTCACAGAGGCACAGACCAGAATGCATTGCAGCAGGTGGAGTTAAACACATGAAACCTCCAGCTGAGTGTCTGCAGGTCGAAGAGAAATGAGTTCAACAAAGTGTGAAAAGGTTGAGAATAATTATGACACGAAGAGAAACCTCCAGTCTGATGCTTCAAACGAGTTCAAACATAAACACTCTTCCAAGTCGACGCTTTTAACCGCCAAAGCTCTTCCGACGGTTATTCCCAGCGGACTCGAATGCAGCATTATCTCTTTCTCTGGTTGTTTGCTTTGAACCTGTTCACCCTCTCCTCCCCCTGCAGCATTTCTGTCTCTCCGAGGACCGCTCTGTACATTAGTGTTGATCTATGAGTGTTGATCTATGAGGTTATGCGTGTTGGAGCTGTACACGACGTACCAGGCAGGAAAACAGCTTCTCCCCTGTAAGCTGTCCTACATAAAGTCACTGATGAACTTCACCTGAACTCCTGTTGTTGTGGCCCGTTTTAATGTTCACCCAGCAGACGAAGAAGACGTGAAGACACACCGTCACACGCTTTCCAGCCTCTCCGTTGGTGCAGAGTGAGACATCCCAACAACTACTGGATTATTATTGTGTCACTGATTTTTACTTTTCCTGTTCATGTGCAATCTGCACTTCATTTTCTATGTAATTATTTATTGCAATTTTAGTTTTGACTTTTTTGTCTCAATTCTTTGAATTGTTTTAGTAAAAATAATATACATACATGTGAACATATAAACCTGGTTGCAAATATATATAAACTAAAATACTTCTAATAATAATCAAATTCCTGCTCTCCGGAGGATGAACACTAAAGAATTTAACGACCTCATGATCGTTCCTCTAGCGCCACCCTCAGGACAAACTTTACATGTTTAGCTCCACTGCTGGTAAACCTCGAAAAGAGGCGTCAGCAACACGTTTCACAATAAAAGCTTTCCTCTTTTATTCTGAAGCAGCAACAGGAAATACAGTAGGAGGAGCATACTCCATGAATGACAAGTAAAGCCAGGCAGGTTCACAGAGCAACAGCCGCCATGTTGTCACATTGTAATTCAACAGGAAAGTGTTATCTATATTTTTTTACACTTTATGGAGGGGTGGGCAAACTAGTCTCGCATCCAGCCCTGGCTCACCTGGAGCTGCAGGTCTGGGCTCATCCAGGTGATCCTCCGGTAAAGCGGGTGGAGATGGTCGTGGCTTTGTCTGCTGAGGTCGTCACCTTTCAGGGATCCCTACTCAACGTCTGTGTGACTGATGACAAACCAGCGCCCGGATCTTCAGAGGGTCTCTACGATGCTCTTACATCTCTACATGTTTCCTGCAGCAGCACGGAAGAACTGAACCTGATGAACACACTTTAACTGTGTGTGAAGTACGTTAAACAGACAAAAACCAGAGCGCACGCATGCTGGAAACCACACAAAGAAACCTGTTAAACCTAAAGTCAAACTGATTTCAGATGATACATCTACTGTGGGTGTCTTTCATCACTCCTGTACGTGTGTGTGTGTGTGTGTGTGTGTGTGTGTGTGTGTGTAAAACACCATAAATAAAAAGGAAAGAGAAGATACACAAAGGGAGAAGAACGTCAGGAAAGTTTCAGCCAGAAGAGATGAAGATATCAGATGAGGAGTCTGTCATGTGACTGACCTCGGTCCCCCGAGTGAGATCGACCCCGACGGCTGTGATTGGAGAGGCACCCAGTCCAGCTCTCCAATCAAGGGGATGCAGTTCTGTCAGACAAACAGTATCTGGTTTCAGTTCTAGAGTTCAGGGTTAGTTAGTAGATGTTCACATACACACACTCAGAAACTGGTTTGGGAGCAGCTTCAAATGGTTTTGGTTGGACAGGTGAGAAGAGAAGAGCAGGTTAGTTCTTTTGGTAAGAGACAGGCAGAAATGTTTTAGTCAGTCCTGAGTCCTCCTCCCTCAGCCCCCCCTTTCCTTTGTAGTTCACCTCTTTTCTTTTGGTTATTGCTTCCGACCAGTTTGTGCAATGAATAATCTGGTGTTATGTTGCTGCCCTGAGTCACAACAGTGTCGCATCAAATGTCACTTAACAAAGAACATCAGCGTTCATGATTAAAGTACAGACCTGAACAAGAAGTCTTTGGTTCCACCTGCAGGTTCTGGAGCCTCTTTAACTCCTACAGGAGGAGTCACTGGCATTTCTAACAGCGTTCATTCGATGGGTTTTACTGAATCTGACGCTAAAGACGCTGTTTTGCTGCACCAGAAGACTTTCGGACACATTTCCACAGAAATGACTGGATATATAAGGAGACAGTGAGGAGAACGAGAAGAGGTGACGAACAAAAGGAAAATAAAGGAGGAGGAGAAGCAGCAGAGGAAGCTCTGAGAGGGTTCTTTAAAGCTCGTGACCTCTGACCTCTGGAGGCCGACGTCTCCTGGCGACGATCCATCAGCAGCTAATGGAGATCTCAGTTAATGGAGGATGAAGACGGACGGCTATTCATCCTCTTCCTCTCGTGTTTCTCCTCTTTCTTTTCTTTTTCCTTCTCTGCTTCTCTTTCTCCTGATCTGACGAGCTTTTTGTTTTTGTTTGGCTTTCTTCCTCATCTTCTTCCTCTTTCTGTCTCCGTCGTTCTGTTTCTTTTTCTCTCTTCATTGGATTCATTTTTGTTAATAAATCAAGAATCGATTTTAGTAAAGAACTGAAATGAAGGAGAAAATAATGAAGACAAAGAGACTAACAAAGAGAAAAAGACATGAAGCATGAAACTACATTCTTCCCCCTCTCTCTCTTACAGATGGCGGATCATCGGGCCGATGTCATGGCGACTGATTGATGATTGGTCCCTTCAGGGAGCACCCGTCACTCGGCTCATGTGATTGGCTCCCGGACAGTTAGAGGAAAATCTCCCCTCCGCTCGCCCGATCTACAGTTACACCCAAACCACAGGAGAGAGAGTTACCCTGTAAGAGAGGAAACACTGTTTTAACTCAACAGTCTCTCCTCAGGATCGAGACGATCCACTGAGAAACTGAGAAACTGGCTCTGAGTTCTCAAAAGTCAAAGGAAGTTAAAGGTACTGCGCTCCGTTAACGATCCATTGTAGAATTTATTATTAAATCATATTATATTTCATTTCTTTTACAGTATCTTCTCCAGATAACTAAAGGTTCTGGTTGGTCAGAGCACGTTGATCCTTGATCTTTCCTGAACCTTTACGAAAGTGATTTAGTTGGACCCCGGATGTGAACCGCGATCTCTGGTGTCAACACCTGAACCTCGTGCGTCCAACATCGACCCGACCGCTTTCATACGACTTCTGTTAAGTATGAGAAGGTGACGCTTACGTTTCCTCTGAGGCGAATTTGGCAAAACAACTTAGTAGCATACAAATGTCATTTGTAGCAGCTGATCACTGAGCGGAGGTTCGGAGGCTCCACACAGTTCACAACATGCTCGGATCAACAACCCCGTTGGGCTCTAAAGGGGTGTATTTGCAATAAAAGATTGAACAGGCCACAAAAACACTTTGAACCGAAAGGAAAAAGACGAAGAAAAACCTCGGAGGGCGTCGGTGGAGGCCGCCTGAGAAGAAGAAGAGTGACGTGACTGATGGGGCCGAGGAGGAGGAAGAGGAGGAAGGAAGGGGATGAGCGGATGGTAAAAGAGCTGACTTGGCAGCTGTTTTTTTTCCAGACACCTGTCTAGTATTTCATTTGAAGGATCCCCCCCCAAGGCCACACACTGACTGACTGACAGACAGCACACACACCGACCGGACCACATCCAGAAACCTTCTCTCTTTACTAATATTTAAAAGAACTGGAGGCGTACGTGATCTGATTCTGACAGAGTAATTATTCCCCCAACTGTAATCTCAGAGAACGTTCCGCCTCTTGTGCAGGAATATATTACATTTCTTCCTCTCTGGAATAAATCTGAGCAGCTGGTGTTGCTCACATGTTCCTGAGGAGTTTGGGAAATTAATAAAAACATGTTTAACCTGAAAAAGTTTTTTTTTTTCTGCGCCAACAATCACAGACAAAAGCATCGCTGCAGCTCTACGAAGACTTTTAGCCTCTTTTAGCTTCCTTTTGTTTTTTGCGGCACATTTCCTGTCTGGTTGTTCTCTGTGTTTCAGACTAAGACTCAGAGACGAGCTGCTGAACAGCCGGCTGTTACACAGGGTCCTGGAGTACACCTGCATCACTGCAGCAAGGTGAGACATTGAACCATCCGTCCCTGCTTCCTCTCCATCCTCATCATCAATCAGCAGGTACTTACACTTAGACTGTTGTGTTGCCTGAAGTCTTGCGACTCGTATGTACGCTGCCTCGTGACAGCAGCAGAAATAAGAAATGAACTGGAGACGATTACAGTGTTTAAATCAAAACAATCCAGTACATGCAGCAGTGGTGACATTGTAATAAAAGATAAACAAAATAAATATGAGATGACGTTTATTCACTTTAGCTCGTCTGTTCACAACCAATTAAAGACTACATTGAAGTTACTAATGTGAAAAACAGGCGCACAGTATTAGTAGTGTTTTTAGGACTATTATTGGACGACATCATGTGACCGTGTGTTTACAACATAGACTGTATATTAAGATGGCCGACGCGTCTCCACAGACTGTATATAAAGATGGCCGAAGCGTCTCCTCCACAGACTGTATATAAAGATGGCCGACGCGTCTCCACAGACTGTATATAAAGATGGCCGACGCGTCTCCTCCACAGACTGTATATAAAGATGGCCGACACGTCTCCTCCACAGACTGTATATAAAGATGGCCGACGCGTCTCCTCCACAGACTGTATATAAAGATGGCCGACTCGTCTCCTCCACAGACTGTATATTAAGATGGCCGACTGCTGTATCCCGGATACGGCCGCTGCCATCTTGCGCTGGTGACGTCATTTGGAACCAGAGTCTGCGCAGTGGTGATCGGGGGTTGGAGCCGCGGTATCGAGATCCCGCCCAAACACCAGCCAGACCCAATCGCGAGCACACCACAGTCAATCACAGCTGTCAATCATGACAAATCAAATAACAAATTAAAACAAAACTGATCAGAAAAACAAACACTTCGGCTGATCAGAACTACCTGAAATGACATAGTAGTTCGGCCCATGTCCCATCCACTTACATTGAGGGGGCGTGGCTTATGCTGCAGCCAGCCACCAGGGGGCGATCGAGACGTTTTGCTTCACTTTGAGGGAGCTGTCATGTCGTCCATCTTTATCTACAGTCTGTGGTTTTAAGCATTTCGCAACCAGAAGCAGACCAAACCTAACAGGAGAAACAGACTCTTTCTGTACTCCAGACAGTTAAATGTTGTAATTTTACTTGATTTTCATGATTTCTGTGCATGTCGCAGTTAAGAGGAAGAAAGGAAAGAAGAGTTTCTTTCCTACTTTAGAGCTGTTAACAGGAGTTATCACGTCATACATTAAGATTTAATCCCAACAAGGATTCCTTTATATTGTTAATCAGAGCCCCAGGATGAGATTCAGATTCATTGAGGTTCATTCTCCACCTGGGTAACAGCAGTGGAGAGGTCCATTTAGTGGCTGTTCTGGAGCTTTTGCTCACTTCATTTCCATTGTCTCTGAGCACTTTGACTCCTCATCCATGTTGGCTTAATAGCTGAGGTTCAAACAGACGGATGAATTGATTATTAAGCCAGAAGTTATTGAAATTATGCTTAACGTCATTTAAAAGAGCTCCAGTAGAAGAACATGAAATCTGAAAATGTCACCAACATGTGGTTCATCATTTCACAATGCGATCATGTAAATGTGGATCTGGACTATAAAGCCATCCTTGATTCTTCAGCTGCACAGACGGATGTTTTAACTCTGGGAACGGTTTCTTTTCAGATGCTGAAACATAAATTCCACCTTTCTGAAAGCTTCCTTCTCTTCCTGCTTCATGTTGGTCTCGGCGCGACGGGTACATTCACTGCTTTCTGTATCTCATTTCTCCGTACAGTCCAGATCCAGGCAGGGGGCCGAGCTGAGATTTATACGTTGTGGTTTGTGTTCGGAGCTCTGGGGAGGCTGCTGAGGCCAACATGTTTCAGACTGAAGAGACGTCCCTCATAAATACATAAGAGCTAAAAGGCCTCTGAAGACCCGGCTGGACGTCCCAAAGCTCAGGACGGCATTGTTAAATCTGACAACAATGGAATTTAAGTACGGCTACCCGCAGGGGCCACAACTCAGAGACATGAACCCGTCCTGCTTCCTGTTCAGGCTTCAAAGCAGAGCAGAGCGAGGTTAGAGCACGGATGTCTCATAAGATCTGGATACCGGAGCCGAAGATGGCGCCTA
>NW_027261269.1:0-35408 GCF_043641665.1 Enoplosus armatus | reverse complement strand
CTCTTCAAGTTTGGTCTTGCTAATAAATTCATGGTCACCTATAAGGATTTCTAAGTCATAGGAGGTCATCAGAGTAAAAAAAATAACTTAAGACCAGAGAACTGGTCCAATGAGCACCCAAACTTGACTTTTAGTATCGAGTGTTATTCAACATTTCATAAACATAAAAATCCCTTACAATAAAACAAAATGGAGGTATTGAAATACAATATGGCCGTTGTAGCTTCAATTTGACAGCATAATTAATCCAAGTCAGGTCGGACGTAATCTCACTACCATTCACCTGAGACATGGAGAAAATATTGACAATGTGCAATTGGCAGAATTAGTCGCTAAGACACCTGTGAGCAACAAATCATTAGACACATTCCCTCCAGATATTACTTTGAATCTCACCCTCCCCCACTGATCACGAAAATATTTGCTAAAGATGTCGATGACAATCAACAACCTTGAATCTGGGTTCGGTACACAAACTGGACATATTTAAAAAAAAAAAAAAAAAGATATAATATTCAACATTACAAAAAGCAATTTTGTGCAAAATCAAGGGGAAAAAAAATGCACCCTGAATGAGAATTTGCATTTTCCATTTCAATGACAGACAAATACTGTAGCTGCTCTATTCAGATGGCACACAGAAGTATTGCACAAACACTGACCAAACTGTCGAAGATGAATTCTATTTAAAGAGGCATCCCTCACATTGCAATTCCTTTGATAATCCAGATCTTTCCTCATCTGCACCACAGAAAACCCACCCAGGATTTAGCATAAGTGGATGAATATGCCCTGGATCGCATTTACAGCCCCACCCTCACTCCACAACTGGACCACTTTGGCACCGTTATAAACCTACAATGATGAAAGCCTATGGAATAACTTACTAACATTCAGTTTAAATGTCCCTCTTGGTTTTATTTTGCGGTCCAAGCTGTTGTTGGTGTTTAGTTGCAGGGTCATGGTAAGAGGATGTTGTCCATGGCAGTTCATTTAGTTTCACCATCTAAAAACAGGAGCTAGAAACCACTTTGCATCCATCTCACTGCTGCAGTCAGCAGACGAGCCTCCACACTTTAAATGTTTCTATCCCACGATCCACCGACATGATCGGCCAATCTGGGTACTGGATTTAGAGGCTCGCCTTCAGCTTGAGTTGGAGTTGGATAAAGAGGCTTTGGGGAGGCAATCTGTGGTTCTGGCCTGGACTACCCAAACGTGTTTATCCAGTCAGGTGACTAACCAGTCCGTGGTGCAGGGCTTGCTTCAGGACGTCGGGCCGATGAAGCGGGGGCATGTAGAGTGTGGGAGGAGGGGCACCGGGGTAGCCGGAAGCAGGGTAGCCCTGACTGGGAATGGGGGACGGAGCCATGTTCAGTGGGGAAGGACTCTGCTCGTAGTACTGGCCATCGCACTCCTCATCTAGTGGCAAGGCCAGACGCTTTCCTTTCTGTCTTCGGTTGCAGAACCAGACGCGTACTACCTGCCAAGAACAGCATTTGTCTTTTAAAAATGAGACCGACTAGACACACGTTCTTTTAAAAAGGTAAAATGGCATCACTTCAGTTCGTACTTACATCTCTCTCCAGACCTAGGTCATCGGAGATGTGTGTGATCTCCTGGGTGTTTGGCTTGGGACACTTGATAAAGTAAGACTCCAGAGCAGAGCGCACGGCACCCTCCAGACTGGTCCTCCTCTTCCTCTTTCTGGTGTCAACAAATACTCGCTCAATCTTGTACATCTGTGGAATTAAAAACATGTTAGCAAGGGTTCATGTATGCCAAGTACTGAACAAATGGCTATCCATTTAGTGTACGTCATGTATGGAGGTCAAGGATCAAATAAGTTTTCTTGTGATCACTAAACAGCTCAATTATGGCCACTAGATGGCATATGACACTTCACAGGAATGGCGAGCTTTGATTCAGGTTTGCTCAGCAGGAAGTTAGCCAAGTCTGAAAAGACCAACCAATCCAATGAATCTCTGTGATCGTCTGTTGTCTTGTTAACTAGTTGGCAGATGTCAGAGTAGCAGACTTACATCCTGGGGGTTTTCCGAGGTCTCTGCCTCATTCAGCCATCTCTGAAGAAGGGGTTTCAGCTTGCACATGTTCTTGAAGCTCAGCTGCAGGGCCTCAAAGCGGCAAATAGTCGTCTGGCTGAACATCTTGCCTGCATAAACAAACCAACACATCAAATATCACATGACAATAAACTAGGGATTGGGAGTCCGAATCTGTTAGGAAAGTGCAGATATAACCAACATCTCAGGAGTTTTCTTCTAAGCTTCCTGAGTTTAAGTGAGACACTTGTCAAACCTGGATCCACAGAACATAACGGATCAGTTACTATATGCATTAGTGATGTAGGTAAAGGTCTTAAGTGCTGATCAGCACACCAACCTACAAATCCAGAAGTGTCCAGCATGGACTACCATACAGTGTTTATAGAATTGCTCCCAGGTTGATCATGATGACATAGCATCCCAGATAGACACTGACTCTGGACTCAGTTATGATATGACAGCTTTCAGATTTGCATGTGTATCATGGGTCACAGAAGACCCAAGCAACTGTCTGATTATGACTCTCTAAGAGCTCTGAACCAAAAAAAAAAAAAAGCATATAGTACAACAAACGAGTATCTCCATATGGGAACTAAACTTACCATAAAGGTTACCCAGGGCAAGGCCAACATCAGCTTGAGTGAAACCCAAGGTAATGCGTTTGTGTTTCAGCTCCTTTGCGAACTGCTCCAGTTCTTCGGTGGAAAGATTCTCCTGTAGAACAGAACAGTTTTAAATAAAAGACATTAGATGGAAAACTTTAAGGTGGCATTTGAATAATTCCTTGGATAGATTATCTCACAAAAGGAACAATGTTTATTTCATTGAAATTGGAGAGCTGATTCAATGACTGTTCTTACCTCTTCAGAGTCACTGCAGCCGCCGCTGGAGGACCCGCTGCTCCGCGTGGATGAGGCCGGGTTCTGAGCCTGGGGCCCGGTGGCAGCCTGGGTTGCGTTCACGCTGAAAAACGCGTTCCCTGGAAGCCCGTTGCTTGGGGGTGAAGGGGACATGGAAGGCGAAGATGCAGAGGATGTTGAGGGATTTTGATTGTTGCTGCCGGGTGGTGTGATATGCGTGATCCCGGGCCAGAAGGACGGGTTCCAGGCCGGAGAGTAGAAGACACCATGGGACATGGCGGCGGAGGCTGGTGGTGTTGGGTACTGTTGAACCTTTATCTCAGTTGAGTAGTCATCACCGGTGTCTTTCTCAGTCTTTATTTCGGGCAGTTTGATTTGCTCCCGGGTCTCAGCTATGGGGGGACTCAGGTTTACAGGCTGGGTGGCTGCTGTTACGCCGGGTACCTGGCCGGTGTACTCGGGCGCAGCGAAGGGATACCAGTGCTTGGGTTGCCCAAACTCTACAGCCTGCAGGTCGGATCCCCTGTAGTCACTGCCGACGGATGGGAAAGGGAAAAATGTCTGCGCGGATCCAGGTGTGATGCCACTGTAAGCGGTTTTGTTGTAGAAGAGGCTCGGGTCTGGCAGGACGCCGTGGGGAAACTGGAATGACGCAGCGCTGCCCAAACTCTCCTGACCCAAAATCTGGGTGCAAGGGTTGGTCCGACTGAAGTCATACGGCCGGCTCTGGCACTCCGGACTCTGCGATCTATCAGACATCTTCCAAACGGTGCGAGAGCCTGTTAACAAGCGCGCGTCCAAAGTTGAAAGTTAAGAAGGTGACTGCTCAACCTGCTCATCCGTTTCAAGTTTACGCACAGACCACAGAGAGGTGAGAGAGGAAGAGAAGCTCTCCAGGAATAACCCAGCAGCACCTGTCCGAGAAAAGTCCGTTTTGTGGGAAAATTGTGCAAAAACGTAGGCCTGAGCAGTTGCCGTTTTGGTGCAACATAACCACCAATTCGCCTACGGCCTACTCCATGAAGTCCTGTCTTTAACACCACCGCCACTCACCTCACCTTCAAGCTCAAATGCCGCTCTCCTGCGCCGGCTCCACAGCTTTTCCTAATCACAGCTGCGGGTGTTGGAGATCGCCCCATCTCTTCGCCCATTGGCTGGCGCAGACAATTGCGCACAGCTGATGGTGAATTTGTGAATGACCTTGATTCTTCCCAAAGTAGTAGGCGTGTTTTCACGTACACTTTGAGCCAGGTTTTGCTTGAGACAAACTATGTTTCTTACATTCAAGTGAATTTAAATCTCGTTACGCGCCATGCAAGATCATTACTCACGACAATATTAATAATTCAACAGTTTTAAGTCACCTTAAAAAGCATATTTACATTGCTAAATAGGCACGGGTCGCTGCTCCTGTAAATACATAGCGTCACTATAACATTATAAACTTGCTCACCTCATGCATGAATTATAATGCTCGGTTTGTTTAAATTCTTCCCCTTCAAGGAGATGGCTTTGATATTAAAATCCCTGTCGTTGAGGCTTCAGTCAGACCTGAATTCATTTTAATCACTAACATTTCAACCAAATTAAATAAACTGACATTGTAATCCTGAATAACTGTGATAAAACAAACAGATAAGGTCCAGGCTAATTTATGCTTTTAAGGATGTTTTGACAGCTCGGGAGCAACATATAAATGGCAGATGGAAAAAGATGTAGCTATTATGGTGCCTTGAAGATACATGCAGAAGTGTTTGGCTTGTTGAGGACGCTTGTTTGTGGTGAAGTGGGGACAATTTGTTTATTTCTTATCTTTCTTTTTACCAACTGAATGTTTGAGTATGTTTGTCTTAAGTCTGTCAAATCGTCTTAACTGTTGGAAACGTTTGCTTTTTGAAATGGAAACAGGGACTACGCTGTTTTACAATAGATGAAGAAGCTTTTTGCACTTGTTTAAAAGTAAAACGAGACCAGAGTAGAAATAGAAGAAAACTGAGGCCTAAATCGTAAAATGACCAGCAGCATTCAGGTGAACTTCTCCCATTCACCCTTGATCGGTGGCCATTCAAAAGCCTGGATGGCCGGAGCGCTGGTACAGATGCGCTCCCCCAGCGCGAGTCGTTGGCCGCAGATTGCGGCAGGAAGACACACTGCGGGAAGGGAGAGGGGGTGCCATTGTACGACCTGGCCCCGGGGCACCCCGTGGATTTCAGATCCCGAGTTGCGATGGTCGACCATTAGCTCCTTTTCAGATTGGAACAATAAGTCTCAACCCTTTGATTCCGCCCCACACCCACCTCCTCCCCCTTCCCCTCCTGTCCTCTGAAACAAACACCAGGCTGAAGTTTCACTCTGGTCTGCAGGCCAGGATCTTCACTGAGGGCAAATACCTTGGCATCCAGTCTGATATGGCCTAAAGGTCCAAAACTGGTCTGAGAACCAAGGTGTCTGCAGGTGCAATACTCGAGCTGTGTTGGAATGCCTCTTGTACATTTGGTATCCAGCTTGAAATCAAGAATCAGATTCATCTTTTTTGGTGGCTGGTATCACCTCAACATGACGTGATACCTGACTGGTGAACAATTTGGTTAAATAATGATGTTACTTTTGCAGATTGTGTCATTTAATTATTAATCAGAGGGGGCTTGGAGAAACACCAGAAAATGTGATAATAAAGAAGTCTAACAGAAAAATATAATTTTCTTACATCATCATCGTGGCTCTCTTGGGGGTCCATGGTCACAGGTTGCAGTTACTGACAGAACCTAAAAAATTAGGTCATACTATGGTATAACCAGGAGATCAGCCCCCCACCCCCATGTAGGTCTAGGACCAGGGGAACCTTGGGGAGACCACAAGAGCCTGGTCAACAGCTTAAAAGACATCAAACTCCAGCTATACAAGCATTGTCCTGGGCCATGGACTTGGGAGAATAATTGTCATGCAAAAGACAGACAGCTAGAGAGATAGTAGACTTCAGGCAGGGCTTCAGAGAGAAAGGGACAGCAGAGCACAGAGCTCTCAGGGTGTCCAAAGGAGGGAGGGGAGGGTGGGGGGATCAGCGTTGAATAGCTTGGTACAGTAAGGAGGAGATGTGTGAGGGGAGTATCTGGGGATTTAGTTGAGAACCCCCCAGATGTCTCAGATCTTGTCTTTAGTTCTTTTTAAGTGGCCTCTTCAAGACACCTCAGAGGTCTGCTCGCTACTGGCGGGGCATGTCCAGTCAAACAGAGAAAGGGAGAAAGCTTCAGATAAAAGAAAACCTGTTGATGCGGCAGCAGTGAGAATGTGTTGCACACTTCAACCAGTCACATCATTGAAGAAAAAATGACCTCTACCATAAGCAATACAAACAAAACAAACCCCAACGTACCAGTCTGTATTTTATATATATTTTTTGTTCTTTAAAATGATTGTTCTTCTTCATGTCTACTTCTTTCTAGCTCTTCTCTTCTTCTCACCATCACTGCAGGCTGCGTACATTCAAAAGAAAGCAGCCTGCAGTGATGCAGAAAGTGTGATATATTGAGAGATGTTGACATGATTGACAATTGCTCCTGCTGTAAGAAGCTACCATTGCCTTCCATTTAAGGATGTATGGGTCTTGTCATGTCCAAATATGACACATTGATGTATTGCTGCACTTGTCACCTCAAGAGAAGAGAGTGTCAGTTTCATTTGGCAGTTCTTGTTGTTACTAAATAAGCACTTCTGAGAAGTTCTATTTATTAGAATCACAGGATTCTTAGAAATGATAAAGAACTTTATGAATAATGACGCTATAATCCGGCCAGTCTCCTCCTAAACACAACTAAAGAGTTATTTTATTGCTTTGTCGTGATGTTTTTAAATAAAACAAATGTGATGGAATATGATGATAAATGAACATCAAACATGATGGGCATGAGTCTCTGTCACTACTTTTAAAAGTTACTGATTTGATAAAGTAATAACGCTGGAATCTAGATACAGCCTCTCTTGTTGAGCAGCACAATCGTCTCCCACAAACAAGTCTGATGGCTTTTTGATTTTCTTCCTAACGGCCCTGCCTTTGATACCCACCTTCACAGACCCTTCACCCACCCCGGTTTTTATCCGACGGCCAATGGCTGCCTTCCTTCCACTGTCCACCGGCACAAAGGGCTTTTAACGGCCCTTGGCATGTGGCTCAATGGGGACAGGAGACTAACCCATCCCCTCCCCAACACACACACGGACATCCAACCACATACACAAAACCCACATGGAGGTACATGCAAGCTTTCCCTCTGCCCCTACCCCCAACACACAAACACTTTCTGGGTGTAGTCATTTGTGTGCTGAAGGTCAAACAGGATCAACAAAAACCAGACAGAAAGTCAGCGACACGGCAGTTTGACTTGCTGAGTCAGCAAGACTAAACATATATTTAGATGCATCCTAATTCCCCTTTTTTGTCAAAAATCTACAGAATTGCCCAATAATGTGGTCTGGGGGTTCATGGTATTTAAAGTTTAACTGGTTTCACCAAAAAATATTGTAACTTAGGTTTGTTCCTCTCCTTTTAACCCCTTAACATCAAGTTATATTTCATTCCCCCTTTAAGCTTTAAGGTTGGAAAAATCATCTTATTCCACACAGTATCACACATATATATATATATATATATATATATATATATATATATATTCTGGATCAGCTTGTTTCAGCTCTCCAATGAAGCTATATGATGTTTAGTGAGATATTAAAACCCAACACGCTATAAGAGCTATAGAGCAGCGCTATTTTATCAAATGGAAAATGTCTCATGCATTTTGTACCCAGAATCCAGTCTGAAACATTTGGTATCTTTGGAAACTTTGGGATCTCAACTAGGATTTAAAATGACGTTTTGTGGATTTGATGTTCGGCTGAATTAGATTGTATTGAGTGTCCTTAAAGACGATAACATAGATATAAACATCATTTCTATGTATTTCACTCAACACCAGATAATATGAACACAGTTGGCAACATTTTTTCCATTGCTTTTATCACACATAAAACATCTTACTGTTTCTTTTTCTTTGTTTTATTTTAACTTGATTTTTAAATCAGAATATACAAAACAGCCATCTAATATTCTTATGGCACACCTCCCACTCAGTTAAGACACTGACCATGAACTGCAAAGTCCAACGTTTGGACCTTTGTTGCATCTCTCTCCCCCATTTCCTGTCATTTCACCAATAAAGAGCACCAAAGGAAAAGGCGAAACAAAGTCATTTTCACATCTGGTAAAAAGTTTTAATTCCAATCCTTGGTCTGCATGTACAAATATATATATAAAAAGTGAACACTTTCACTCTTTGTATGTACATTTTGCAGCACGAGTTTGACTTGGGACTGACAAGAGGACAGAGAGGAAAGAGGGACAATACAAGATAGTGATATTTACCATCTACACATCCATCATATAGTCTGTCTTCAAAACTTAAATTCAAGTGCTCAGAAGTCACTTTTACTGTACATTCCTCCTCCAACAACAGGATGCATACATACAGGAGGCAGAATAGTTCATCAAAGCATTGCCATGATTCAAACACAGTACAGTCAAACCATGCAAACAGACGTCATCAAGTACTTCATTTCCATATATATTTATATTCTATAATCTTAAAATCTTTATGTGGAGCTTATATGAACAAGAAATAAAATAAACAACAGCAATGGCAACATTTTCAATGCTAAACCTCATGTTGTGATAGGGAGTTTCCACAGAGTTATCACAGAGATCTGATTTTTATGTATTTCCTGGGTATCTGTTAGGAATGTGGTTTAGCCACAAGCTATGCATGACAAAACAGGGTGGGGGGGGCACCTGTTTCTCAGCTTATCTATGTGTGTGTGTCTGTGTTGTACACTTGTCTGCTATTGTATCACATTCTTTGGAAATAGCTGCAAAAGGGATGGAAAATCAGAAAGGTGGAGGATATAATGTTAACCTAAGTGTTTAACAGTTAAACAGGACAAAACACCTATAGGGACATGTGTAGGAGGACTCTGAAAACCTCAAAAGACAGGAATGCTCCGAAACAGTGACAGAAATAAATTAACAAGGAACCCAACATACATTTGTAGTATTAAAAGCCGTACTCAAGGACGGATATAGTAAAGGGCCAAGAAGAAAACAATCATTTTTATCACCTCATCAGCCAGAATGCTCAATTCTATGCATGCAGTGTGTTCCTTCCAGAGAAATGGCTTGTGTGTGTGTGTGTGTGTGTGTGTGTGTGTAAAGTGTTCAGCATTCATTTGTGATTCCCCTGATAATGTAAAGTCGAGTCATCAAACAGAGGGTTCTTCACTTCCATCTCTCCAGTCTGCCGAGGAGGTAAGAAAAATGCATTTTCAGTCATAAAACAACATAAGAAATTATTAGTTTTGTGTGTATGTCTCTGTCTACCCACCGGTGCAAGTCCCGGGCACTCGTATACTGTGAAGTCTCCCCCCACTTCTTCCTCATCTGACGTAACCTCTGTGTCATGGACTTTCTGTTCAGGTTTGTGACTGCAGAGGGAGAAAAAAAACCGACACTTGAGTTGAGACTAAGAGGTAACAAGGTCAGAGGATGTGGTTGAAAGTCTGCCTAACGATATGAGGGGAAAAAGGGAAAGAGAGGGAGTGGCAGAGAGAGAGTGTAGAAAAACAAAACTTACTTTCCCACTGAGAGCATCTGCTGTTTTTGATGCTGGTAGTGATACATTTGGGCACTTTGGGCCAGAGTCTTATCTCCCATCTGAGGAAAAAGAAGGAAGCGTAGATGATACATCTGAAAACTGTGCACAGTGATGCATCTTGTGGTTAACAAAGAAGAAGTGAGAAATGGAAACAAAGCAAACTGTAACAATAGCTGTTAGGTGAAGGAAGTGCTGTGTGCTTACCGAGCTACCGTTGTTGGCGGCAGCAGGCACACCTGCCCCTCCGAATGCAGGGTAGTCGACCTTCTCAGCGAGACGGGATTCCTTCTGTATCCTGTGGGGGGTAACGTGAGTCTTTAGTCTGCTGCAATACTGAGGGTTGTTATCTGCCTCTGGCATTATAACATCCTATACATCAGCTGATGATACATGAACAGCAAATGGAAGTAGGCTTTGATTTTAAGGGTCAAAGTCAAAAAATGACCCAAAAACTCTGTCAAGTTACTAAATTAACCAACAATGCTCAAGTGTGCTCAAAGAGCAGTTTTTGTTGTTTTTATTAATTTATGAGCATCAAAGATTGACTTAATGTGGTTTATTATGCATTTAAAACTCAGTAATACAAACTCAGATTGGTTTTTGTGTTTAGTATTTAATGTTCTTTACTCGACAACAAAAAGACCACATTTAGCTTTTTCTTGCGTTGCTTATGGATGTACGCATTCAGACTTACTTGACGTAACAGACCGTTGCCAGGATCACTGCCACAGTGCCCACCACCACACATAGCGAGATCATAACTGCAGGTTGATACCAAAGACAGAGGAAAATAAAGGGGAAGAGAGCAGGTTAAGGAGTAAATAATGAGCGATCGAGCGAACCTGCTGAGAAATTTCTTATGGGTGTTAAATATAATTACATCTTAGCTCATTTGCTTTACAAGAGTTGTTATAGTCATCTTGGGTAAAATGATATGCAACATAAAAGCAATGAACTCAGTGAGAAGAATGAACTGTTCTGTTGGGACAAATGGAGAACTAACATGATAAAATCTTGCTGGCAAACATCCAGGCAGCAGACTGAAAACCGCTTGACAAAAAAAACGAGGCTGACAAAATTACCCACATTTTAGTGAAAGTAGTAGTAGTAGTAGCCTTTTAAGACTGCTATAGGCATCTGCTCTCTTACTATCGCTGTGTTATTGTGTCAAGGACATAAAATCACACTCACTGACAATAATTTTGTCATTCCTGGATGCTGGCACAGCTACTGGACCAGCTCGGGCCTCAGCTCCAGTGGCCCTGGGCTGGGGGGTCGGTGTGTTACGAAGGGCAGAGACTACAGGGCCGGGGGCTGTGGTGGTGGCACGCAGGGCTTCATCTGAGAGACGACTCTGTCCTTTCTGTTTGTGTTTGGAGGCATCCATCTTGCTTTTTTTCACATCTATCTGGGGGGTGACGGCAGCTGGAGAAAGTGAGAAGACACAAACGGCAACAGAGTCGTGATCAATATCTGATGGAGATTATTGTCAATTCGAGGACATGTAGGTAGAAAATTAAATCCTGTATCACACTCTATAATAGAAGAACAGTCCTGAAACTCAAAACAGGAAGTGTATTTCTGTCTCATTATAGCGCTCAGGGTTCTTACCAGGATGTTTGGATTGCTTTTTTGGTGGTTTGATCTCTGTCACTTCCTGTTTTTCAATGACAGAGTGAAGGTAATCAATCTCTTCATCCAGGTCAGGGTAGAAAGCCACTTTGCCTGAAGAACAGACAAGATTCAAAAGTTTCACTCATTAACTTTTACATTAATTAAACCGGCAACATTATTAATTAATTAATAAAATTAAAAAAGCATCAGGAAATGCAGATTGCATGTTGTACCACACACAGTGATAGTAAAGGCTTCTTAATATAAACAAAGCACCTTCATTCATACACATAACATACAAATCAGTTAGTAGCCACTGACAGTGACTTCATATGCATCACAAGCACAGCTACCAGGGCAAAACATCCATGGCTGAGGTTGCAACAAATATTTAACCACAATCTACAAACAGTATTAATTAGTTTGAAGCTTGAACACTTTCATGGCTGTAATGTAATGTGTAACTATTGTGTAAGGGAGAGACAGAGAGCACACACACATATGGTTTAGGCATGAATACATGCCGGTCCCCCATCCTTTACATGTGTTTTTCAGCGTCTTGCCTCTGAAGTGACAGACAGGGAGTGTGTCTGTGTGTGTTGTTTGTTTGTGGGCCGATAAAAAAAAGGAGACAATACTAAACTGTTGTTAACAGCCCTTACGGCCAGACAGTGAACCACATTCCTGCAGTGCTGCTGAGGTCTCCAGGGCGACCAGGGCCGATAGTGTGTGTGTGTGGCCGGGGGGGGGGGGGGGGGGATGCAGGAGCTTTACTGGGCTTCAGTTGCTATATTCACAATGGATCCCATAGCTCACTGCTAATGGAGGTGATCAAAGTGCTATTTCCCTCTATAAAGTTACGATGCAATATATCAAATATCAAATTATAGGTATTTGCACTCCAAACTGGAGAGGAAGAGAGTCATGAGAAAAGAAGTTGAGATTACAAAAAGCACAAAAAAGCTAAAAGGTGCTTGTATAAAAAGCTAATTTAGCATGACATCATCCATTCAGCATCCTGGGCCGATACAGGTACAGTTGTCTTGCATAACATCCATGTGAAAACCAGTGCGAAAAAATAAATGACCAGTGCAGCAGTGTAAATGTAGCTAAACAAATGTGTTATTACATATTATCACAACCACCTACATTACATGAATGATTACAGTGTCACTTTCACTCCAGAAGGCCAGCCATCTGGCTGAGCTAATGTGTATGATATGACATGCCAGCACTTTCACTGCCTGCTTTGTTTTTTTCTTACCCCCTCCACTAATGGCCATTTAGTGCACTCCATAGCAGGTGTCTGTGGAGGCGGGATGCACCATCTGTACTTTGCAGGTGGTTGAGAGCTCCAACCGTGCCTGTGTGCTCGCCAGGAGTGTGTGGTAATGCAGGTTTAAATTTCAGAGGAGACTCAAAAAACAGATGAGAGATTTATTGGTGGGATTTCTGGTGGGATTGGTGTGGACTGATTTAAAGTCTCCAGGGAAATGGTTAAAAAACAGATGAGCAGTATTTATTCATAGGGAAATTCTGAGGACCCCAATGAGGCTGAAGTTGATAAAAAAAAGTGTATGTAAGAGTGTGTATGTGTGTGGTTTGTCACACGCTGGCTAAGCACACACACCTCTCCTTGTGTAAGAGAGTTTTGTCACTGGCTTGATAATGACCCATAACCTCTTGAGGCACCCAGGGGGTGGTTAGGTACAACAAACAAACAGTAAACAGCTCAACAGGGATGGAGGGTCACACACATCTGTGCTGTTCTATTTTCTCACTTAAAAAACATTCACATTTCATCATCACACACACACACACACACACACACACACACACACACACACACACACACACACACACACAAATCCCTTCCTGCCCCCCTTGTCCTTGTTAAGTAACTCTAAATCGGACTGATTTCACAGATCTCGTCACTTTATTTCCAAATTTTTGGCCTATATTTGTGTGGAGATGGACAAATGTACTGTGATGTAATTATACAGTATATCCCAACACTGGAAAATAACCCTCACCTCTGAAAAATCAAAATGCTGTGAGATGAGACTTTTGTATTTGTATTAATTACTCTGTGGTGACAATATTACCTGACATACCAACACAAAGGAAGCGTTGCACGGGAGATCATTAGCAACATCTGGCGCATTGGTCTGGGGTTAAATCATCTTGTTACATTCAGCAACTATATATTTTTTATTTTGTGTATTATTTTGATGAAAATGTCCACCACAAGTTACCAGAGCGAGCCCAAAGTGATGACTAGACAAATTGTTACTTCTATCTTCAATCATCAATCTTTTATATGATTGATATTGTGTCAATGAACTTCAATCATTTGATCATCTGATCATTTTAGTGCAACAACGAACTATCAAACTACTAAACCTTTGATATGTCACCATGTTCCTAGAAGTAGAAGGGGAGGTTGTAACTGAGACTCACAGTGCCTCCATGTCCTCAGTTCTGCCCATTGATTATTGATTTATACTCAGTGTGTCCTGCTGCCCTCTAGTGGGCAATTTAATATGTGGCGTTTGTGAGACGACAGAGGGATGTGGGTCTGAATGACTGATAGTTCATTCTCAAATTCTCTGAAACCAGGACTCTTCACGGACTTGACAGCTAACAAAATACAAAACGGACCCTGCTAGTTTCAGATCAGATTCAGATTTATTACTTATTAGGGAGTGGCACATAGTTAAAATATAATTTTGCCAGTGAAATCTTAAGTTGGAAAGGTGGTGTACCTTATAATTTTGACAGGTAGTCACCCACCTGCAATAAGTAGTTAGTTACAGCTGACTGCAGAGCTTTGAGTCAATACAGGAAATGTTCTAACCTTCAATAAACAGCCCCACCTGTCTTTCACCCATCTTGTTAAAAACACAAATACACCTAGCAATGGAAAAATATCCAAGTCTGCAATAAACCACAGAAAAAAATGTACCCCTTTATTTAAACAACTGCCCGTATTATAAACACTTCAGAGCCTCTTAATTTCTACAATACAGTCAAAGTCAACGCACAATGTTAAAACATAAAAGAAATCTGCCGTAGTGAAATAACAGCTTCAGTTCATTCACAGATAGCCGTATTTATGTTTCCGTCTGTCTCCTTTATTTCTTTTTCTCAACTTGAGCGATCATTGACCGCAAGTGTCGATAACATCTAAATTGCAGAAGCAATCACTTTCCTTGTCTCCACATGACTACATCAGCAGGTCTGAACCGTTGCTGCTGTTGCTTTCCTTGCTGATAGGCGGTCTATGTTGGGCTGAAAGTGTAGGTCCTGGTGGCCACTGCCTACTCAAAATGTAAAGTATTAGCTACAACATTCCAGAGATTGATGGTCTGGCTTAACATTATAAACATTTACATCACATCACGCAGTTACAATGTGTGACTGTTTTTACTAATTGTAAAAATCTACAAAAAATGTTATGATGAAGCTATTTGACTGATTAGTTGTACAAAGTGGAATAGTGGTATTTGTGGAAATGGTGGGATTAACATCAAATAAATCTGTATATAAATAAATGTCACTTTTACATAAAACAGTAGCGATATCAGATGGTGGTACTATTCATTTCATTCGGTTAACTGCAGTGTGCCTTGTTAGCAATTCACTCTATAACTGAAAGGGTGTAAAACAATGTTTATTGCATTGTTAGCAAACTAAAACTGTAGTTTTGTTCTCCACCAGTTAAGTGATCTAACTTCGTGTTACCAAAGCAAACTGCTGCAGGATATTTGTTCATGTTGCATGTTGCTGAGCCACTCCAACAGCTGTTGGTGTGTCTTGGTTTTTATAGTTTGTTGACTTCTCAATTATATATATCGCATAAAAAAATATAAACACGCATTCACAAAAAGGGGGATCAAACAGAATCCAATTTAGAGAAAGAGCTATATGAGGACATCGGGCTACATGGAGACAGCCCTGCCTTTTGCACATACATGATTTAACTACACATAAAGAATACATAACATTCACAGTCTGCTGGTACATCTTCTGAACAAAGGACGAGGCTGCGAGGCATACTGTATGTTTACCAATGGCAGTGCACGCCTCCATGTCAAATAGAAGCAGGTCCTACTTACAATAAAAAGTGCTGCCTGCCTCATCCTCTCTGAATTGAGAATGTGAAATATTTGTCTTATTTTATATTATTTTAGTCTCCATACATAGTGATTTCCAGTGATTACAACAGCAGAATAATAATAATAATAATAATAATAATTCTTGCAATTTACAGGCAAACTACAGGAACAGAGCAACAAGTGCAAGGCCACAGAGGTATAATAATGTATGACAGAGAGGCTGATATAATAATTTTGCATGCAAGATATGAAAGTGTGGGGAGTGGGAATGGGAGTGTGATTTAGTGGAGAGGAAGTAAGAAAGAGGAACATCAGTTTACATTACAGTAAAAGATGTAGTGCTACTGCAGTGACTGGAACAGGAGGATAATCCCACCCATAGTGAGTAAGAACCATGACAGTACAGGGAAAAGGGAACTAAATACTAGCCCTGCCAACAGTAATTATTTAGTAGAGTAATACTGTAGTCAGACAATTTCTTTGATAGACGACTGGTTGATTTAATTGACAAATAATTCCAGTATTTTCTCATTCAGATGGATATCTAAAAATCCAATGGTTATTAAAGGCCAACGCATATTTGTGAATATTATAGTGAATGTGTAAGTCTGTAATGTATGACAACTAGACCATAAAAAATGGCTAACGTACCACTGATCAACCAAGACCCCTACATCTTATTAGCCGACAGCCCTTTTAAGCAGCCAGCAGAGGCAGTGTAGAGGCCATAGTGTGGTTGTAGCCTTACAGCAGCAGCTATAGTAGCCTCACACACTGCTCTCGGGTCTTTGAATGTGATGCGACCAGCTGCAGGCAGCCAGAGAAGGCAAAGCAGGGGGAGAGTGACGAGGTGGGATCCTGGGTGGTGTAAGACGAGGACGACCTGGAACAGACGGACTGCTCTTCAGTCTCTTCTGTTCCAAGGACATAGTTGCATCCTGCCACTCTTGTGCATGCAGACTTGGAATTATGCATTTTTTTTCTGACACACATAAAATCGCAGCATCAATTTCTCTCAAAAGTGTAACCTTAAAAAAGCTCAAAAGCTAAAATGTCCACGCTGCAGAGCCTGTGAGTCAGCTTGATGACGATGATAATGAGATGTGGTTTGGTACGACTGAAGTTAGTAACTGGAAGAATAAATTGGTCCATTTTCTGACGCAAACTGTGCTTGCTGACAAAACAAAGGTTTAGTTATGAGCACAAGTGTGTATGTGTGTGCATGAGACAGATAAAAGGAATCAGAGAGAACAAACTGACTTATAATGGGGATGCAGGCGAATCATGCGTCAGTATTTCATTTTTCGTGCTTTAGCAAGCATACTAAAATTTTAGATAATCAGTTGTTTAGTCCTGAAAAGCCATCATATTTCCTCTGAAGTGACAACAGAGTGACTTCAGAGGTGTAATTTGTCAGTAATGCTGCCAAACTACCAACGCAGCAGCTCTTTATTGTGTTTTGATGCATTAAGGGATGTGCGCGGCCCCTGACAAACCAGATAAACCAAATATGGTATATTTAGGAGTGAAATTGTAGTAATTTCATCGGTTCATTTCAACATTTTGTGTGCGTTTGTGTGCATATGCATGTGAGCACGTGAGTGTGAAAAAGAGACAGTCAGTCTCCCATCCGGATCACTGTGTTCTATGGTCTCTCTGGGGTTTATGTAACCACTTTAGGGAGCTTAGCTGAGACATACAGTGTGCTGGATTCACAACACCACACACACAGCATCACACATAACATCCAAATACTAATAACTGACCAGACCTTATCATCATATGAGTGTGCTCTCTTTTTCTGCATGATGTGACCTTTTCTCTCCAACACATCCTCACACTCATCTTCCTCTCATGTTTACCTCTCTCTCTGATGCTGCCGCCAATAATTTGAGCCAAGTTTGTACTGTATCCTCTCCTGCCGCAGACCCATCTAAATTATTAATCCTGCAGAGAACACACACGTGCCCGCCATCTGACATAAATACACACACACACACACACACACACACACACATTCGTGCAGAGGCAAGCCAGTGCCGCTTAAATATAAACGACATGTTTCCATTTCTCTTTCTGATTTCTGCAGTACCGTCTTGAAACATGGTGTGCGTGCCAGCAGTGTGGAAATCAGAAAAATAAGATTTATTTTCGCAGCTTGGCTCTTTCATTGAATGACATTAGATTCAGTGATGGAGATGAAGGGCAAGAGGGAGAGAGAGAGAGAGAGAGGCATGTCATCTAAGTGATTAAAGCCGCCAGTGCAGGGCGGTGCATGTAAGTGTATGTGTGTGTGTGTGTGTGTGTGTGGGATGCAGACATAGCGGGGGCAGAGGCGGATTAAAAAACACAGAGGATCAGACTGCACCACAGTTGTCAGAGATATGGATGGGAGAAGGAGAGAGAGCAAGGACCACAACAAGGACGTAGACAGGATTGGAGGAGATACATGAGATACTGAAAGGGAAAAGGAATAAAGACATCACACTAAGATTGGCAGGGGAGGGGAAGGAGAGCATGGAATCAATAGGCAATTGAGAAAAAGAGGTGGAGTGGAAGAGAGACATGGGCAACAAGATACAGAGGTCAACTGAAAAGAAAAGAGGCAGTGACAAAGAATGAATGTGGAGTGAAGATGTTAAAGAAAACAGAGACAGAGTGGCAGTGAGTCAGTAATTTGATTCTAACCATAGTCAAGCGATTGTTGCAACTCATTTAAAACTTAAGCAGGCATTGAGGTTGTGTTTGTTTCTCGATTAATCGCTTTGTCTATAAAAAATGTCAGAAAATAGTGAAGAATACCCAATTACCAAACAAAACCAGAGGTGCTCTCTTAATTCACTGATGTGAAAGATAAAAGAAAGAGAAAGAAAGAAGTCAGTCCGTTCTCTTTCTCATTTCTTTATAGTTTTATTAGATGTTAGCCTGCAGGGTCCCAGACATCCTCCCAGACATTAATCTCGTAGCAGTAAAAGTAGTAAAAATGTCTGAAAAAGTATATATTAAGTTTCAGCTGTAGTGAATGCCAAGCTGAATGAGCGTGTGTGTGACATGTTTTTTTAAATTTCATACCATGCTGATGGTGCCTCTTCCTCACCACGCAGCGTCCTTCCTCGTTCTCCTCGAATGCAGAGAGGCAGGGGCCACAGTGGGAGGAGCCAGGCTTGCAGAAGTGGCGTCTCTCTCTGGCACAGTCTATATGGAGAGGGCACTTACTGCCAGCTGGGTGAGAGAGTGACAGCGACAGCTTCATTAGTATCCCAACCACACTGCTGTGATGCAGACATTACGCTTTTAATGAGGCTGTTAAATAACAGTCTGTGTGTGGAAAGAAGTACTATAAAAATGCTCTCAATAAGAGATGCTTCAGCTTTATAACCAACACTCGGTTCATTAGTGGACGTGTCAGCTCTTCAGCTCCATTCAGAAATTACAATTACATCACATCTTTTTAGCATTTGCTGTAACCTCATCATGGCGTCCATATGGGTGAGGTTTGCCAGATAGGACAAGAATGTTTGGACAGTAAGAAAAGTACATTTTGAGTCATTTTCTGCATGTCGCAATGTGGTGAGCCCCACCCGTTTCGCAATTCGAGTCAGGTTAAACCAAAGTACAGAGTGATTTAGCTGCTCTCTCACAGATCTGCCTGCAATCGGGTTAGATAATCACCACCTGACCTGATTACTGCCATTTTGACACAAAACCGGAGCCCAAACACCGTATTTAGATACTTACACAAACACACACAGCACAGATACACACACAGGAAGAAGTGGGTCACAGAGCCACTGAAAGGTTGTGTTTGGTAGCAGAGTGCAGGTGGAGTACTGGGACGCTATCGGAGTGGATAATGAGCCCAGCAGAGCCGCACAGCGGGCCAGCTAAAGGTGAACAGCACAGTGGGTGTTGATATTGGCGGGGGGTGATATAAGGCAGGAAAAGAATGGATGAACCCAGTATTTGTGAGGGATAATGGGGCTAAAAGATCAGGGTTGTTCATGTCTATTGGTGACAGATCAGGGCTGTGAAAAAATGTGAAAAGAAACAGTTTGCGCTTGGTGGGTCCTTCATTTGCAGTAGCCAATGGGACAGAAGATTTAATATTTTTAATACTTATTTATACGTATTTAAATGATCTAAACAGTTCCATTTTTTTATTAATGTGTTCATTACTACCTGTGCGATGTGGCATTGATACATCAGAAAGTGCTATGAGATACAATAAAAAATACAATACTGAAAAACCTTCTTGTTTTTAATCCAGTCCAGTCATTCCTCCTTTCTTAACCTGATTTTTTCAACTGCTACATAAGAGGAGAGAATTACACAGAGACAGGAGATCGCTACGGGGAGAAATCTCAATGACTTCCATAGCAACAAGGCCTGTAATATCAGGAAAGATGTGGATCACAGAGTTGGAGCACACGGCAGGTAATGTCGCAGAGATGAAGGGCAGATAGAAGAGGGGCAAAGGACTGGCACTTGCCTTTTGTACATTCATACATTATATGAATTAAAAAATCCTGTAAACTGTAAAATATACAAACTAATACTGCAGGCCAGAGAGTAATTGGTTACTTAATGATGCACTGAAAACGGACTGTAACTACATTTTAAAAAGATTTACCAATTCAATTTTTGTATTACACAATACCTGTTGCAATAAAGATAAAAACATCTACACTACTCAACCACACTACTGGAAACTAACTAAAACGAAAAACAAATACTAATGAAAATCTCAAACTCTCAACAACACCACAAGTGTGCAAACACCACAGATAGCAAGACAAATACTAAAATATACATTACACATACACACCCATGCAAACGCACACACACACACACACACACGTTCTAACAAGTCTACACTTCATCACAACTGCACCACAGGGACATGGACACACACGTCCACACATCTTCTAATGTCAGTGACTGGTCTGCCTCAGGGAGTGAGTGGCGGAGTGACGCAGGTGTAATCTGAGAAGCTTTGTTTTCCTTTTCTTCTCACAGAAAGAGCAGGTGGTTGGTGATGGGAGATCACGAGCATTTTTGTGAAACATGGTTGTTGTTTAAAGTCTCAGTCTGTCTTTTTCTGTTCCCACTGCGTAGCAACAACTCTGTCATCTCTACATTTAATTGCTGCATCACCTGCTCTGGCTGTGTTGCCAAGTTATTCCACATCCCTGCAAGTGTAACGTGCTCATGTGCAGAGCCCCCTCATTCCCGATTTCATCCAAGATTGTTCACTCTTAATTATTTTCTATTTTTACACGCCACGTGCCTTCTTTTTAATTTCCCTCCAGGTATCAAACCTTTGTTGGATCTTTTCACGTGTTCTTATTGATTTCCTTTGACCCTCATGACCTCAGAGAAAATAAAGCACTAGAATATACTATAGATTGTTCTGTCCTTGTGTGTACCGTTTATGTCACTTCACTGAGTGAGTGGATTGAATTAATTCTTGGGCAAGTGTCTGTGTGCACGTGTATGCCATAAAACCATGCACGACTTCATGCAAAAAAAAATTGATTCACTCAAATTCAAAATCTGACTGGATCAGTGTTTTCCCTTGTTCTTGTAAGCTCCTGTAGATTCCCTTTAGCCCCTTTCCGTCTACCTGGTAGCTTTCATTCTTACTCCCAAACACAAACTATAATTACAGACTTTATTCTAATGTTGTTGTCCAACGACTGGTCACAACATTTTAAAACAATGACAGTATTCCAGATCTCTCACATCCATCTGTTGTCCAAAGTAGACCAAGAAGAAGAGATTCTCACTAGCTTGAACAGACGTTGACGTCGAATAAATTGGAAAAGGCACCTTATTACCGAACGGATTTTAGTGCTTCAAGCAATGATTATTGTCATTATCGATTGATCTGCTAATTGCTTTCTCCATAAATCGTTAGGTCTATAAAACATCATAAAATTGTGAAAAATGGCCATCACAATTTCCAGAGCTCAAGCTGACATTTTTCAAATTGCTTGTTTTGTTCAACCAACAGTCCACAACCCGAAGATATTAAGTTTACTATCATAAAGAAAAAACAGTTTGTTTGTTTTTTGGCACTTTTGTTGCCTAATTTTGCTGGTTAATTCTCTGTTGATCAACTAAGTGATTAATTGACTTATCATTTCAGCTCTAGTTGATTTACTTTTCAATTGTGACGATTATTTACTGGAATTATACAGCTGTATTAACTAAAACTGGTTTGACTAGTGCTAAGCCAATCTAAGAGATTTTATTAAAAATATAGACGTCTCTGCTGTGTTGAATTCTGCTCCATACCAAGCCAAGGCTCAGGACACAGGACCATGCGAGTATCTTCCAAAACATGCTGCCAAGGCATCATGTCTCCTGCCCTCCTGCTCTAAAAAAACCTTTAAACCTCCTCCTGTCATCATCTCCCTCTCCCTGTCTAACCCCTCTCGTTCCTCCTCACCTCACCCATGAGTCCTGTTGCCAAATTATTCCACCGCCCATTTTTTTAACGAGTCTTTGATCCAGTAACTGTCTGAGGATCAAGGGTGCAGATGACTGCACTCATGTCACAGATCAAACAACCCATTCACGTCTCAAACTCCTTGACATCTCTTCATTGTGAAGATTGGCCAATTTAGAATAAATTTGTCAGATATTTGTTTGCATGTGTGCATGTTATTAGGATTGGGAATCAAAGAGTAACTCACAATGTGATACTTATAGCTGATACATCACAGCATATACAACTAAAGAGGAAAAACCACTTTGAAAATATATTTGTTCTAGGATGGCAATGTCGCTCAGTTTGCCGTGAAATTCTGTACAGATATTCAAGTTTCTCCGATGATGAAGCCTAAAGACTCTGATGATCCCCTGACTTCTTATCTAGCGCCATCAGCAGGTCAAAATGTATCCAATAATTAACAAATGCTAGCATGCTAAAAAGCCACACTAAGTGAGTGAACATGGTAAATGGTAAGTGTGTTAGCATTGTCACTGTGAGCATGTTAGAATGCTGAAGGTAGCATTTACCTGAAAGCACAGCTGTGCACTATAGCCTCAAAACTATAAAACGCTGCTAGCATGACCGACTCTTAGCCTTCTTTCAAAAGAACACTGTAGAAACACACACGCACATCTATTTTGTCCAGATATTTAGTTCAAAATTGTAACCTAAAGACTGTCGACTGCTCCCGTTAATGTTTCATACTTCATCACATTACAAGTACGTCTGTCAGGGTCACTCTTTTGAAAGAGATTTTTTGTACAGTTGCAGGAATTAGTCATACATTACATTTATTCATTGTACTATGAAGTGCTTTCAGTTCCACAGATGAACAAAGGCTTTAGTCTCAGACTTTTATATAATACACACATCAATATGTTCACGTGTGCTATCATTTCAGTGTCAGACAGCCAGTATGAGAATAGCTCTAGAGTGAAAGTGTCTGTAGTAAAGGCAAGGCACGTCTACGCCTCAATATAATAAGAGAACATACTGAGACATTTGTGCAATAATACAGCGATAATCCATCAAGAGACTGTATCTCAGTGGATTAATTGCTGAACCATTTAATGCATTTGTCTCAACTGCCAGTCCTGCCACATCAATGAATCACTGCCGTCTAATACAAAAAGGGAAGAGGCATTCAATCCCTGGTATGAAGGTAAGAAAGCAATGTGTTCTGTATTTTTAAAAATGTGCACTCTTTATCATAATGAAGCTAGAATCTCAGCACCTCTGGCCGGCACTTCATCTGCTATTCATCACGCAGAAAGTTAATACGGTGGAACCTATTGCAGTCACATGAATGCAGATAATTATTCTCCTCACACACAAGCACCCATATATACACGAACACACACGCAGAGACAAACCTGCTGTGTGTGTGCTTCATTATGAATGTGTGAGGTAGGCCAACGGTGAGAAAAGGAGGGTGAGAAAACGCAAAGAGTGTGAAAATCAGGAAAGAGCTGTGGTCACATACATCAAAAACTGCATTAATCAACAGTTGCATCAAAACCTTTTTGTTATAACTACAGTGCAATAATATGCTTTTGGTGTGCCAGTAGATAAAAAGGACTCATTTTTATTATTTTACCTAACTCACGCTTACATAATGGCACTTTTTCTAAACACAGCTAAACCACTAAAGATGCTCATCATTATAATCATATGACAAAGCAGCTCAAATCTATTTGCCAGCATAACAAAGGAGGCACAGAAGTGAATGTCAAGTCGCCATAGGAGGTGGCCTGGCATCAACATGCCTCCCACACAGTGCTGCTGCTAATTAGAGAGCTCAATCAAGGAGACAGAGGAAGAGAAATAAAAAAAACAAGAGGGACAGACCGGGAGATGGGGATAAAAAAACAAAAACCAGACACGTTCCTACAGCTCAGGTCGTTTGGTATCGGTGAAGACAGCGGAGGTGTGAAAAAACATTATGTAACTCAGGGACTCAGAAAGTAGTCCTTGGAACAAGAGAAAAATGACTTTCCTAACCATCTGCTGCTGCTGTTGCCAGGCGGTGTGTTCAGCAGCAGCTCTGCCAGGAAGAACTGGGAGGCAAACAGAGGCATTCTCACACAGCCTGGTAAACACCTACACGCACACACATGCACACAGAGCGCACACTTTCATGTCACTGCAAACTTGTGCTCCTTCAAGCTGTTCTACAGATACAATACAACAAATGTCACCCAATCTGTAAGTGTATGTGACTGTCCGTGTATGTGAGAGGGAGATTGAGATTTGAGAGGAAGTAGGGAAATGGGTAGGCCAGGGGGGGTCATACGCTCCCATTGTGTGTGTTTCCTGATCCTGATGGCAGACAGGAAGTAAGCCAAAACACTCCAAATCAAGTGGAAACATTAAAGAGCTCTGCTTGGGGCTCTTCACTTGCTATGTAACCACGCTGTTTATGTCCACATGGATAAAGTGCGTGTATGTGTGCTTACGTGTTAGTGTGTGTGTGGCTTTTTGTGTACCCATGCCGCTATGCTCCTGTTTAACCACCATGCCTCACTCACAAATGACAAAAACAAACAAATGCCAAGCAGCCTGTTTCTAGTGCTTTGTTGTCATTGGCATCAACTGGGACAAGCACTGCTACTGTATGCTGTGACTTGGGATTAGGCAATATGACGATATGCTATATGTAAGCCATAAAACAATATAAATCTGTCATTATCAGAGGTTTTTTACTGGCCATTCATCATCGGCATAAATATGGGATTTGTTGTATAGACTGGACGCAAACGCAGTTAATCATTTTCTAATATTTCCAATAGTTGTTTTTACATAATGTTTGCATCAATGTGATGAAGTGTCTTGATTTTTCAAGTGTCTATTTTAATAATGTTCATAATGGATTAACCCAACACAAAAATCTTGTGTGTTTATTTGATCTACAAACAGATTCTTAATTGATTTTCCAGAAATGTTTCAATATTGTTACAATATATATTGATATCAAGAAATAAAATTACATATACCTTGATATCCATATTACCCATTGCTAGTGTAGTAGTGGGCACTGCACACAATATCCATGCCAATACAACCTATTTTGAATTTAATAAAACATCAAAAAAAAATTATAATGGGGTAGACTGATTGTGTGATCATGAAATAAGCATGTGTGACGGACTGTTTGGAAAAGAAATAAGAACTGTTAGTATAGAAAGAACAAAGGACAGCATATTATAACAAAAATGTGCTCATTTTGTACACCTTGGATGAGTTCCTCGGCTTTGCATAGGCATTAAAAACAATTGTGATCAGATTTTGCGCCTGGCTCAATGCTGACAAAGCATACATGTAGGTTTCAGAGTCAACATCCAATTTAGTCATCTCTGACTCTTATCGGAAAAAGCTTAAATTCTCAGAAAACAGCGTCAGAAATCTCTGAGCCTAAATTAGATGACTAAATGCGTGGAAACGGTCTACCTTATCAGTTTCAGTACATTAGTGTAGTGTAGGTGCTGGTTTCCCACCATAATCTGCATGCAATGACTCCGACATTTAAGATTTTCTGCAACTCTTGGTGGAAAATGGAGCATGACTTAACACCTTTTTAACAGACGTGCAAGCACGCACACACGACACAGACACATCATAATGCTGAGGCAGGAAATACACAGATGGTTACGTGAGTAGAGAGAGATAAAGGTGAAAAGGAAGTGAATTAAAAAGAGTCAAAGATTTTCATCCTCGATGGAATGCAAGTTTGTAGAAGAACGAGGCAGAACAAGTCTTTGTTTTTCTCCTCTCGTGGTGCAGCCATGTCTCTTGTAACTTCAGACAATGACGAGTCTAACCCATTACACGGGGGATAATTACTGTGTCATTATCATTAGAGTGGAGCAGAGCAGCACACCCTGCAGCAAACAGAAAAAAGGTTCAAGGGATTTATACAATGGCAGCAAGTAGGTGGCACAAAAAAGCTCTGTGATTTAGTCTTTTTTCATTTCCTTTTTCGTGGTCATCGTGTTTGTTGGCCACTGGCTGGTTCAGTTGTTAGAATAGTCTGAGATGCAACAATTTAATTACTTTGAGAGCTAATTCAATTACTGAGTATTTCTTTAACAGGATTGGCCGATGTAAATCACTTTTGGCTCACAATTAGGTTACATTAGCGAACAGCTTTTGTTTTTTACCCAGTGTCTTGTTATCAAAAGCACCTGCTGTGATGTGTGTGTCGTCACTGATACTCGTGCTTCAGATATTATTGGTGCTTCTATTTAAATCAGGCATCATAGACAGAGGCACATTCTTGGTAAGGAAGTGGTTACACACAAATGCAAACCTGTGCATGCAAAACAGCTGACAAATTAAATCGTTTACTTCCTGATTAGTCCATTTTCATCACAAGATTGGGTTGATAAAGGACACAACTGTTTGTACAATTAAGGTTAAGGGTAGTAGTAAAACTGGAGGAGCATAGCTTGATTCATTCCAGCTAAACTGTGCTGACTCTGGCTTGATAAAATGTCTGTGTGCGCTCTGTAAGTTGATTAATTGTGGTCCTCTCATTTCCACAAGAGGTCTGGTGGCCAACAGCACATGGTCGGGCAAAGAAAGAAAGAGAGAGAGCAGTGGTTTGAAGAAGCCACCACAGCGAAGCCAAGGCTGACCGCTTATTTTTCAGACCTCCAAGACAACAAGGATCTCAACAGATCAATAATATCGAAAAGTCTTTCCTGGCCGTTGTGTAATTTCAGTATGATGGTTACCACCATATAATTGGGTGGTGATTTTCCCATTCTCTCACTGGTGAATGCTGATAATGTCAACTCCCCTCAAAGACCACACAAGCTACAAAAAAGATCCATTTAAAACCAGAGGGAGCACTTACTCGCCTGAAACAACATTTTCTACATTACTTCCTGGAGGCACGGAGTCCACATACAATATATATCAGACTAAGGTTTAAAAAATGGAGGCGTGTATATTAATTTGACCCAGTATTAAAGATGACCATTTGTGTCACAGTCTACAGGAAGTACCACTAAAGTAACCTCACATTAAAAAAATCCCCTTTCAAGCTTGAGTTAGTCCCTGGCCTTGTTCCTCATTCCAGGCAGACACCTGGTCAGTTAATTGCATACAAACCTACGTAAACTGCTCTTAATCTCCAGTCATATGAGGATACTAATCATTACGTATGAACCCAGTCATCGACTCAGTGGTCTTTGTGTCCCCTGGCAGTGTGCGTGTGTCCTTCCCCCTGACTTTTCATGGTTCTCGATCCCCACTACAACACAGATGACTAATTTTGCTGCAGGGTGTGATTGAAAACACAGAGGCCAGTGGCTGTGTGTGTGACACTGAAGATATGAATCGTTAAACCTTAATCCTGGTGGAAGAAAAGGCCAGAGGCAGTGGCTGAATAATAATCACACCAATTCTATGTGGGTTTGGTGAATGACAAACCTGCCATTTAAACGTGGCAGCACAACAATGATCAGGCTGAACTAGAATATTGAGAAGTGAAGGTGATGTTTCCACAGTGAAACGCTAAAATTAGAGCAGTAAGAACATCCAAATCAATTGTTTTTTTCCCCAGTGAAAAATGTGACTTTTCTGATGCTACTAATTCAACGTGTCCCAATGAGCCGGGAATTACACAACAAATTCTACATGTTAAGGTAAAACTTTTGGACCACTTCCATCCCGAAAAACGAAAAATGTTCTGTGAAAGCTTTCTGCCATATTTACACATGATGATGTGTCGGTGTTTGCTGAATCAACCACCTGATTAATACACTTCATGCTGTTGTCACACTCAAAATCATCCTGAAACCTTGCTGTAAATACTGAATGTGCTTTTTGAGTATATCTAACAATCTTTAAATGCCATTTACTTAATAAGTGCCTGTGGAGTCACAGAGTGAAATAATTTATCACTTCGCCTCGTCTCTGTATTTCAACACAACAACGCCAAACAATAGCCCACATACTGACACACTGTCACACATTGTTATGAACAAGCTGCATTCAAATGTAACAGGTGTTGAAAGCACATCGTGCACCACACTGACAAAATCCTACGACTGCTGATGACACCAAACATACTATTCTTTTCTGACACACATTGGAGGCCACAGTGTAATAACAGCTTCGTCAGTCTCCATCTTATTCAAAATGATGATTTCATTCTGACACTGGGAAATTTCTCTATGTTACCAAACCAGCTTTTTACCGCAGTTTTGTTTTTCAGCACTTGAGAAAGGAAATAATGACATTCGCCTTGGTAGAATTTTGATTTGTGTGAAGATGGATAATGGAAAATCACTGGACTTTTCACATTTTCCCTACAGGAGAGAAACAACAGCTGACACTGCGTCACATCCTTTCCATCCTCTTTGCTGTGAACAAGCAAAATGAAGCAACACACCCTTTTGATTTCAATGCACAGACTTCAGTGGGCTGGAGTGAACCACTAGATAAAAAATATATATTAAAACCTATCAGTTCCCACAAGTCTGTGTCCAGGCCAAGGCCGTAAATGTTCAGTGTGTATGTGTGTGTGTCCCTCAGATAAAGGCTACAAATTACATGTGAGAGTCCAGCTGGTGGCTCTCTCACAGGGTTTCTGTGTTAAAAGCTGAGAAGCAGATTATCTCCCCTGCACATGTCAACAGCAATCATCACTGTGTGGAGACCCATCTCACACACACATGCACACACACACAATCGAAAGCATCTAAAACAGTGCTCAAACCAGTTTCCAGATAAACCAGTTACTCAACTGAGAAAAGTTGAATTAATAAATTCCTGTTTTGATAACTGTTTTGTTCAGTTACAGTTAATTTATACAAAAAGTACAAATATTTGCTTGCTTTGCTCCTTTTCCAAACATTGTGGCTACTGCTCAGATTAAGTTCGCAGTATTGCCTTTAAAATGACGCTGTGATAGGTATTTTCCATTATTATTATTATTATCCGAGATATTCTATACTATTTAATCTAATCAAAGCAATACTACATAAATTTATAAATAATCAAATATGCAGCTCTATATCACAGTATAAGAATATACGACTATTTCCACATAAATCGCCTATTAAATTACTCCTTTACATTTGGGCTATTTAAGTGTGATATTAAGAAAACACAATGAGCCTACAAGGAAATGCACTGAGTAACCTAACAAGGAAGGGAATTTTTGAATTTCTTTTCCCTGTGCTCCTCTCTCACTCTCTAAGACGTACACATACTTGTCTAACCTGTCCAAAACGGCCATCTGAACTCATGGGATATCCCATACTAGCAAGCTACTTAATCAGCAACACCATAAACAACAATAAAAAGTAAATAAAAACACACGTGTCTCTCTATAACGCTGCACTCGGTGAGTTTAAAAAGTCCTCTTCAGATAAAAAAAACACTGCCTTGCTGTTTGACACGAGCTCGGCAGTTAAAGATGCCCCAGTAACGGTTATTGATGAGACAGACAATCCCGGGGTAATTGTAAATGAGCTTTACACTATCGCGGATAAGTCCGTCTGGTGCTAGCTAGCTCTGTGTTGTTGTGAATTTACCTGGAAGGCTAGCACTGACAGGGACGACGTACAGCAGGACTACGGCGAATGGCAGCAGCGAGGCCCGGCGCTGGCGTCCGTTCCGCGGGCTGGAGAGCAGCAGCATCCTTGGGGTCTTCTCAGGGACGGAGAACCGTAGACGGGGACGGAGGTTGTTGTCATTCCCCCATCACTTTTGTTCTGTTTATATTTTGTTTAGGGTTTTTTTTGTGTGCAAGAGAGCTTCAACGCAAAATACACAGAGTCGAACAGGTCGCACCGGGGTGCAGTCTGTCCACACACTGCGCACAGTAATCCGTGGCAGAGCTAAAGATAGCGGAGCTTCAGGCAGGGAAGGAGGGTGTGTGTGTGTGCGCGCTTGTGTATGTGCGAGTGTGTTTGACATGCTGCCTTCACGGTCTCCTCATAAACTCCCAAATAACAACACTCCGACGTGTCACCGATCAGACAGCAGACTTGTTTTTTCCACATTATCTAGTTTTTCCAATCCCCTATAAACATGTTCAAAGTTTACATTTTTATTTGTTGTGATTGAAACATACAGTAGCGTACACTCACACTCACACTGAGTACACTCCAGTGTTTGTTTCCACTAAAGAGAAAAAACAATTATACTAAGAAAATCTACTATTAGTTTAGCTATGCCACATCTCACGGTTTTCTTAATGGAGAGAAGAATGGAGAATGGAGTTTTCTAAATTGTCATGGTGATAGCTCATTTGACATCAAGTATGGAAGCAAGTAGTGGTGACAAAGCCATCCGCGCGACGACTGAGCAGTTGTCCATCCACTGAGACTTCAGTGGCATATGGTTGAAAGCTCCAGAAAAAGCTAGTTAGTGGACCATGAGTGTCCAATGTCAAGAATGAACTTTAATGCACAGAAAGCAAATATGAATCAAGATGACAATCAAATTCAGTCTTATATTATATTTATTTTTCTGCTGAAGACAAACACGACAACTAAACGTTAGTTGGAGTAAGAATTAATGCTTGCAAAATAGGCTACAATAGATAAACACATAATTATTATTGAATATTTACTTGGAACTTCACTTTTTGATATATAGATAGTCTCCACTCTCACACCATGACAGTTAATACATCAATGGAAATTTCCACTTTTTTCAAAAATCTTTTATGGCCTTATCATAACCTCCACATGCCTCTGCTAATTCTTACAATCAGGAAGACACTGTTTCCCACAGCACGTGAAGGCAGCAGTTTACTGAGCGATTAGAAACAGGGCACAGCGCAGGAGGTACGTGATGACGTAGAAAACCGGTTTAAATAACATTAGATGATGTGCTTGGTTACACAGTGCGCGAGAGCGGCATGTGCTGATAAAAATGATAATCTTATTTTAATGCTGATGAGTTTAGACTTTGTCAACCAATCATTCGTTCAATTTTATCAATTAATTTGCCACTAAGCAACGCGGATTGGCTATTGATAACCCAATGAAGATAGTGGTTGAGGGATAAAGTTAATGAGCAAATAATGTACGTTTACCCAAGTTAGTAGGACGTAGCAGGTGCAGTAAAATGATGCCACACGACATGTCTAAAGATGTATGAATACACATCAAATAAACAAACATATAATGTATAACATTTTTTTCTATTGTTGTCCAGTCTGCCAGTTAACTCCATTATTCTTTCCCAAACACAGGACAAATGGTGACTGGCAGCTGGCGACAGACCTGCCTGTTTGTTTGCTTAGAGCTGAAAGACCATCTCCAAACAAAGCTCAGTGACCAGGGCAGACACAAAACCCTTTAGCTGGCCAGCCTTAGATGAAAATAGCCAAGTGGAATATATACGGATCAGCCCTGAATACTAGCACTATACATTTTTGTAAAAACAGCATGGCTCAATTATCATGTGAGAAATATCTGTCACTGAATGTGAAGGCACTTAATATGTATGTTATAGACTATATGACTACCAGCACTCAGAACTGTTTGATTATAATTTCACCATACTATCCAAAAACAGTATGTGACTCATTTGCAAATTTGTGGTGTAATGTTCTGCCATTTCTCCTATCTGCATCACCACTGTCATTATAAATGATGTCATCATACAGGTCATCGTTTGTAATTGTGCCATTCTGTGGTAGCTGTGCCCCTATGGCACAAAAGCTTTCAAGGTCTTCTTCAAAAGAACAAAACCAAAAAGCTTTTTGGACACAATTAATCCTCAGGTTTCCTCTCTGAGTACTTCCCAGGAAAGATGATTTGATTACTTTAAAAGAAATGTCCATTCCTCTGTAGGTGCGAATCAGTTAAATATGTCACTATAGCATTAAAACTATCATTTAAAATATATTTTAATATATGTCCTTACAGACTCAAGTGACAAAATGGTTCAGAAGAAGCCACTGATGCTTAAAAGGCAGAGTAATGAAAATCTGTAATGCAGGAAAAAAAGAAGTAAAATAGGTTTGAAGCTGTGATTTTAAATTTATTGACGAGACTGCCTCAGCTCACAGTCAGAAACTAAATACAGAGAAGGAGCCGTGTCATGCATCTCTTTTGGCACTTTCAGAAAACAGCTGAACACAAATTAAATAGCATGAAAAATAATGAAAAGAATCCCCCTTCTTCTTGTCCATGGTCTTGTTCTCTGTGTTAACAGTAACATACACAATCCTGAGGTATACCGGTTGGCAAAGCCTCATACAGGCTAAACAAACAAAATAAAATGCCATGTTGGAATATTATTTGAAATGAACTCAGCAGCATCAGGAAAAGGTCCACTGTACAAACATAAAAGAAAACATACTCTGGCACAAGAAGTGTTTTTTCCCCCCACACAAACTCACATTTCATGTACCACAAAAGACAAAAATCATGCAACAAATTATTAGTGAGAATGAAGTAAGCAAATATGAACAAACGGATTATGCATCTTTCTGAATTGTTGCATAAAGTTATTACACATAAGAATGCCCAGAACATGGTTTAGTTTGTGTAGAGAGTGAGAGACACTAACAGCAGGTACATTTAAGTCTGTCAGACAAAAGAAACAACAGAACTCGATCCCAAAATGCTTCCAGAAAATGCATCCAGTATTTGTACAGGATTCAATTGGGCTTTCCAGTTTGACTGTTACCATTTTAGATGAAGCAAAAGCCTCGCTGCGCTCCAGAAATCTTAAAGGATGCCACTAAATAACAGATTTTTTTCTGTTTTTAAAACCTCAAATTTTAAGGTGGATATAAACACTGCATCATTACACAATGTAAATGGGACGATAAATGCAATTAAAAATGACTTGTTGTGACACACACAAACAAATGCAAAGACAGGCTGAATGGTAATTTCTGTTTGAGTCAACGATCATACCCGTGTTTCAAAGTGCATAGCAGTCTGGGACTGCAGACCAACCTGTGATGCTGCATCTGGAACTAAACCAGCGTTACATGAAGAAAACCAGCTTTGGGCATTTTTGCAATGTTTTTAAGATGTCATGATTAATCTTAAATTAACAGAGATTACACAGTTATTTATAGGTTGGAAAAAGAAGCATACGGCCTGAAAAATCCTAACGTAATTTCAAAGGACCCACCGTGTACAGACCTTTTACTTAACTCCTTGCGTGATGACTTTGTGAAGACATCTCATCTTCATCTAATAGCAATGATGTTTTAGCAGAGATGCTTTCTTGGGTTATAGTTATTACACACCTTGCACACATACACACACACGCACACGCACACTCACATATTATAGCAAAAAGGAAATGCAGAACACACACAAACATTTCATAAAATGGGTCAACCTTGCGAACTGCATTCACTCTGAAATTCCCTGAAGTTGCATACTAGTATAAAATAAAATACACTTTCCAAATTGGCCCCAGTTCATCTCCTTCATCTGCCAACATTATATTACTGAGAAGTTAAGGTAGCTAACTCCACCGACTGGCCAGGTCATACTCCATTCACCATTACTGGATATTTAAGTAGTTGTTGAAATGAAAAGGTGCAATCTACATTAAAAACAAACTGCATTGCATAAAATCCTAGCTGAGTACATTTTGCCTTATCTATGTTTTCCTCTAAGGTGAGGTAATTTTAAAGTCTAGTCAATGATCTACGTCATCATCAGTACGAACACCTTGTATGTGCCTACAATAGCAACACTACAGGCTAGGTGTGGGTAGCACCATCTCAGCCAGCTTAACCTACAGCTCTCAGCCTTTAACTACCTAGTTTAGTCTCATGAGATCCCTCATTTCAGAGAGACCTGCACTGGACAGAATAAAAGCTCCACTTAGACTCTCCGTCTAATAAATATCGAACCATCTTTAGGTTTCAAAGTCAAGACAGGATGGGAGTGTGGCCATCACACTGCTCGACTCTCCTCCATCGGTTGTAAACATGCAGGCTGGGTCAGTTAGGCCTCTATGTAGGGCAGTGAGGGGCTCTGAGGCACATGCCATTCAGGAACTGACGAGGGATCAGCGTTAGGAAAACTTCAGGATCAGCAGTGGTCAAGGGTTTGTGTCTGGTCCACTGTTGGAGTTTGGGGTTTGAGATAAATCTGCTGAACATGGTTCAGTTCTGTCATTCCCTGCTGCCTCTGTGCAGAGCTGCTGCTGTGATTGTCGTTGTCCTCTGAGCTCGTCTTCGTCTTCTTCCTTAAGAAGCACCTCTTCTTTCTCCAAGACGAACTCCAAAGTGGGCCCTCTTGCTGCTCCATCCTCCAACTCCCCCTCCTCCGCTAGGCGGAGTTTGATGTTCATGCCTACAGGTTTTTCTTTCTTGTCTGGACAATGAGGGGGAGAGCCAATGTCATGCAAAATTAGAACAAGAACAGAAAGAAGAATTGAGATTTGATCAGAGAGAGAAACTAAGATTTGATGTAATTTTGCAGTTTGCATTCTGAAAAATCAGTGCAAGTTTGAATGCTAAAAATCCAGTAGTGATGCATCATTTCCCCAAGTGAGTATACGTTTCATCAAAACACTTATTTATACTCACATATTCCTTTTTAAATCTACAGTGCCCAGCTGTTTTAGGGAATCATTTAGCTTTTTTGAAAAAAAAGCCTTTAATGGCCTTTAATCTTCCTCCCCCTGTTCCTCACCATGTCCCAGCTGCCTCTCCTTGGGCAGCAGCAGCACATCCACATTGTGATGTTCCTCCAGAGCATCTGTGAGCACGGCACCCTCACGGCTGAACAGGAAGACCAAAGGCAGGGTGATGTCCTCAGTGGAGTCGCCATCTCCAACCATCTGGAAGAGGGGAGTTTCCTCGCTATTACTTCCCTCACGGTGGTCTGAGAAGGAGAATAAGGGAATCATTTGAGCCTTCAGTATTTGGCTGGTTATTCTAACGTCTGCGTAGTGAACATTGAGGTGGTTTCAGCTCCTCTGGGAATCATCCTCACCTATAAAGATGACTCCTATGGCTCCTGCCTCCTGCAGCCGACGAGCCTTTGCAGCGAACATGCAGTCACCGCGCAGTGCCAAAGCGATATTGCCTTTAAGCTCCACTGTGTTATCTATTGGCCCACATGCAGTGTGGGGGGAGGCTTTCACTATGCTGCCCTTCACCTGTGGAACAAGAGTTTGAGTGTGTTATTGTAAGTTATGTTTCTTAAATAAAGATAAAGAGAAGTGCAGGTAAAACAAAACAGGTAATGTTTGCACCGTTCAGGAAAGATCTGCAACTGTGACATTTTTCTTTTTTGGTTTGGTTATTATTAGACACCTGTTTCTTATAAAAGCTACACGACTTGTTGGGAGCTTTGATGCAGATACTGTATAGCATATTATCTTCGCATTGGAAGCTCACCCCGTGCTCCTGCTTGGTGAGGTCCATCCCAAACTTGGCAGGTCCCGCTGTGAGGACCGTCCTGCCCAGAAATGGGGGGGATATGAGCTGAACAACATGAGGTACCACCTCCTCCTCCGGTGTCTGGCTTACCTCTGCCACTAGTTTGACCCGGTAAACTCCTTTATGCTCCTAAAAGGGATTCATACTTAGATATTTAGAAAACAGC
>NW_027261268.1:27500-35652 GCF_043641665.1 Enoplosus armatus | reverse complement strand
GTTCATGGTAATGTCCTGTCACCCTGTGCAACAGTGTGGCTGTTTCAATAAGAAGAAGATATATCAGGCTGTGATACACACACAATACAGTCTGAACATGAGATTTGTTGAAAACAATAATTAAAAGTGGAATATGTATTTTGGGCTTCCTGTGTTCATTAGAGTCTGAATGCAGGAGGAAGTGGAAGATGCTGAGAGACCAACACCGGAGGGAGAGGCAGCGGGAGAAAGAGAGACGTGAGAGTGGCATCGGCCTCTTCAACTACAGGCCGTGGAGATATTCAGCCATTTTGTCATTTCTAAACCCGTTTATTGACGCCAGAGCTGCAGGCACCAACGGCTGGGCTCTGGACCCGCAGCCCTCCCAGTTCCAGGTGTCAGAAATGGTGGGCTGCAGTACGACCAGCGAAACGCGGAGCGATGACGACGAGAATTACGGTTTGTAGACGAGGATGTTTAGAATTCCTTAAATATTGGAACTAGTGCCAAACTCTGCAGCTCTACAGAGCGTTTTAGCATCTTTTAGCTCCTAGTTTTGGTTTTACGGCACATTTCCTGCAACTTATGATTATTTCCATTATCGATTATTCTGCCTATTATTTTCTCAATTCATCGCTTTCATTGTTTAGTCTATAAAACACCAGAAAATAGTGAAAAATGCAGCGTAGAGGCAGTAAATTCCGTTATTCCGTAACATTATTTAATTTATCTATCTGTGTGATTCTGCTGGATCTCAGCTGTGGGGTGAAAATGAAATGTGATTGTTTTATGTTTCTCTGTAGGCATCGCTGTAGCAGACGCTACAACAACAACGTTATCATCATCATCCTCATCCTCAGAGTTTGGTCAGAGGAAGCGGCCGTCTTCTGCCAACAGAGACGTCGTCAGACTCAAAGAAGCAAAGGTTGAGGTGACCTCAGAAGCTGCTGCTTCAGACGACAGTGATCAAACACAACAAGTCCAACATGCTAACATGAAGGAACTGTTTGAGATGATGATGCAGTCGGTCACGTCTCTAGCTACGTCCTTGGCTTCTTCACACTCTTCCTCGCAACCCTTAGATCAGCTGATGCCTCCTGCGCAGTCTTCGCCCGCGGTCCTGCAGCCTGATCTGCAGCACGTCCAGCAGCTTCAGACGCACCGCGGCCTGCTGCCGTCCTGCTCCACATCCAGGCTCAACCACCTGAAAACCGAAGAGCAGGACGCTGCGGTGGCGGAGCTGTCGGACCAAACCGATGGTGAGCCGGAGGAGGAGTGTCGAGCTGCGTCTCCCAGGCCGACCAGAGCCAAGAGGAAGAGCAGCGACAGTCTGCTGGAGGAGTACCTGAGGAGGACGGAGGCCCGGGAGGCTCAGAGAGACCGGGACACGGATCAGAGAGATGACGTGACTCTGTTTCTACTCAGTTTGGCTCCGGCCATGAGAAGACTTCCTGCAGAAAAGCAGTCATGGGTCAGAACCAAGATCCAGCAGTTTGTACATGAGGCAGAGTTTGGTGCTACCAACTTCCAGTGATCCCGAAATACGTGACATTTTTATAAATACTGTACGGATCACATACTGATGGACCTCCATTAATAATTTAATCCACCTACAGAGGAGTTCATTTGTTTTACATTTTTATGATACTGTTGCTGAACTTCTCCTTTCTCTCATTTGGTGTTTTTAATAAAAACCTCTTGTAACAGTGGTTTTTGTTTTTATTTATGAATCATGAAGAAGTCTTTAATGTTTCTGTATGTGTAGAAAAGGAACATTCAACACATTGATATATGTATTGATATACATATATAATACACTGGATCAGATGTTTGTTGGAGAAATAATATTTAGATATTTAACTGCTGCCTATAAGTTACTCATTGAGTCAGTCCTCGCTTTCAACATTTCTCTCTGTTGAGAACAAATCTGAAGTGCCATGAAAGTAACATAACAAGCACCACCCAGTCGCAAATATCAGATCTGTCTTCTCTTCAAACCCACTGATTCCATCTCCTCCCACCACGATGCCGATATAAAGTCCCTCTGGCCACGACAACGTTCAAATAATCAATAACTGCCATTAAAACAAGCATACCTTTGCACAGACATGCAAATATTTTGCACTTCTTTGAACTTCTTTGCCACTTAGGGTAACCCTAACTCCAACTCGGCCTCCAGGTTCACTGCGTGTGAGTTGGCTTTCAGTCATTTGATTAATTGTAAAGTTGTCTGGGAAATTGCACTGAAGCGCAAAATCAGCTGGATCCTGTGTATCATGTAATCTTGCAGCCTTAATTACTGTAGTTTACTTTGTGCTGACATGGTGCATGTTTCTAAATAAAGTTGTGCTTAATCAAATAACCACAAAGACACGCAGAAAACCTGCAGCCTGGTGATGTTATATAATGAACCTGCCATCTACAGTGTGTCGTGTGCTCGATCCTGGAAGTGACAGAGGGCAGGAGGTGTGTGTGTGTGTGTGTGTGTGTGTGTGTGTGTGTGTGTGTGTGTGTGTGTGTGTGTGTGTGTGTGCGCGATATGTGTACGTTTTTCTTTTACATTTTTGGTTTTAGAGCCACATAAAAAAACATGGTTGGGTGGTTTGTTTTAATATAATCTATAATATAATATAGTAATTATTGAGTCAGGTTTCTGAATTTCTGAAATGGGTATTTTATGTAATTTTATTTATTTGTTGGTTTATTTAAAAGTGACACTGATGTAGTTTTTCATCTGTAAGAAAGAATATAAAATCTAAGTTATCATTTATAAACATGCAGAGGAACAATAACAAGAGAAGAGAATATCATGAATGTTACTATTATTATTATCATTACTATTATTATATTAAATTGTCTGATTAAAACATGCAATACATATAATACCAGACATGCAAAGCAATGTAAAGGGGGGGGGGTATTCATGTTACAAGAAATATTCACTAAATAAACATTGTTCTGTGTCATGAAGCTCTACAGCTACAGTATCATGTTGTAACACAGACACGTGGTATATTTAGGTTATTAGTATTTAAGTTATTATATTATTATTCAGATCAGTACTGAGAGAAACACCGCCACCTACCGAAACCTCGCGAGACGTACAACTTACACGGCCTTCATCCGGGTAGTTGGGTCAGCTGATCAAAACACGGAAGCAGGTTAAGCTGTGAAGCAGTCAGCGGGAGGAGGAGAGCTGCCGGACCCGTGGAAGAGTCGTTAAAACCTAACAGTTTAGGTTTTAACGTCTCGATGCGACGTTAACGTCTGAAGCCGGCTGTCTTTCTGCTGTGAGTACCGAGGAGAGCGGCCGTTAACGGCGGTGTCGTTTTTCATTTGATGCGGAGAGATTTCCTTTTCTGAGCTGAACGTCTTCTGTAGTTTCACATGTGTAAACCCTCTCTGTGACCTCACCTGCACTAGTGTTCACTACTACAGTCAACAAGTGAAGGATATTTGATTCTCTACGTGAACGTGAACGCGCTCCTTTCTTCCACAGAATGTCTTCTTTTCCATATTTCGTGCGTATTCATTTTCACATAAAGTGATGCTGATAAAGCTATAAAACTGCAGTACTCCTCCATGAAGCATAATGCTGAAGTTGTGGTTGTGTGTGTGGAGGCTCCTCACACACACACACACACACACACACTCACACACACACACACACACACACACACTCACACACTCCTTGTCTTGTTGAACTTTGCTGACCTCACAGTCACCTTCATCTCTAACTGGGTCTCTGCGTCTCCAGCAGGCGGTCCAGGTGGGCTGCAGGGAGCTGCTGAGGATGGTGAAGGTGTTTCGCTGTCCGGCCCGTCATGGCTACGCTGTGGAGGTGTCTCCGTTCATCCCCAACAGAGTGGCCTGCACGGCCTCCCAGTACTACGGCATAGCTGGTCAGTATAGCTGTACTGGTTCGTACCCTGCAGGACAAACACATAAATGGGGACAGCTTAAAGGTAGAATCTGAATGAATGAGGACAAGACGAGCTTTGACCTTCACAGACATCAAACCTCAACCCAACAGCCGCGCGTCTGAATCCGGCTTCGACTCCGCTTATCAAGTCTGAGTCTAATTAAATGGTTTTCAACATTTGCAGATGACTAAAGCTAGAACCGGAAAAACGAGAGCATTGTTATTATAATATATTTATAATAATCAAGGAGGGATGAAATGTTTGATAGGAGATTCATCAGAGCTGCAGCTTAATGAATCTGGATCCTGTAAACCTGTGGGAGACTTGGAGTGATGAGTCGGCGCTCTCCATCACCGTCATCTAAACACCAACTGAGGGACATTTTTGGAAGAACGTTGTTCAGAGACTGTTTTCAGCATCTTACTAAAACACTTCATGTTGTTTTTCCTTTCGTCACCTGCATCTGTATCTCTGACTGAATGAGCCGCCTTGTGATATTTGTAGGTTGTGGCACTCTCCTGGTCCTGGATGAGACGGAGACGGGGGTCGCTCTAATGAGAAGGTAAAGTGTCGTCCTTTCTGTTTCTTCAGAGTTTTAATGTCATTTGTATTTCCACTTGTTTTTTATTGAATCATTTTCTTTTGGGGAGAAAATTATGCTTTTAAGAATCTTGAGGTCCTCGATATTTTGTTTTGTCTGACCTGTTTGTGCTTCTTTCATTTTGCTGTGCAGTTTTTATTTTTATTTTTAGACCTTACCACTTCATTTAGTGCGCGTGATCATCTGCAAGATCCTGGATTCATTTGTGAGCCAATATAATGATACAGGTGTGTGTGTGTGTGTGTGTGTGTGTGTGTGTGTGTGTGTGTGTGTGTGTGTCAGCTGGGAGTGGGGTGACGGCCTGTTCGACGTAGCATGGAGTGAAACCAATGAACACGTCATGGTCGCCGGGGGTGGGGACGGCAGCCTGCAGCTGTGGGACACAGCCAATCACAACGCTCCGCTGAGAGTGGCCAAAGAACACACACAAGAGGTAAAACACACACACACACACACACACACACACACACACACACACATTCATTCACGGAAGGATAAAGCTATTTGGTCTTTCATGCTGTATTTTGACTGTGTGTGTGTGTGTGTGTGTGTGTGTGTGTGTGTGTGTGTGTGTGTGTGTGTGAAGGTGTATGCTGTAGACTGGAGTCAAACCAGAGGAGAGACCCTCATCGTCTCTGGATCGTGGGATCAAACTGCTAAAGTGGTGAGTTTGTCTGTTTTAGTTGTTTCTCTCTGTTTCAGTTTCTTGTGAACTGAATCTTGATGTGTGTTCGTGTTTTGTGTATTTTTCGTCCCCCCCCAGTGGGACCCCACTCTCGGCCAATCGCTGACCACACTCAGGGGTCATGAAGGGGTCATCTACGGCACCATTTGGTCGCCTCACATCCCAGCATGCTTTGCTTCAGCCTCAGGTGAGCCAGCACACGACGCAGGCGGCAGAGATGTGTTTTTACATGTGAGTGATCAAGGAAACAGAAAACATAGAAAACACATCATTATTATTTCATCCGAACACTCATCTCCTCTCTTATCATATTCCCACTGTTGATCTAGATTCTCTCAGGCCAGTTTCTGAACTCTGAGTTGTTGCTGTAATCCCGTCACGAGGTGGCGCTGTGGCTGTTTGACTGTGGTTCAGATTCAGCTTCTGTCAGTGACTTGAAAGTTTGGAAAGAACAACAGTATTCTGATGTTGTCTTGCTTCCGTCATGTGATGTGGACATATAATATATATATATATATATATATATATATATATGTAACACATGGAAGAGCTGTTAAAACACGCAGCGTCTTCATTTTTCACATCCACACTGTTTCATGGAAGGAAGGTTTGACACGGTGACCTGCAGTAGGATGCTGCTCGGGGCTGTCAGGAGTATCTTGAGCAGATGTTTCAGCTTCTCATCTCATTAGTTTAGTCAGCAGATGTCGGGCTGAACAAGTGAGGCTGCTGTTTTCTGTTAAATAACAGTACTCTGTTAATGCAGGTTTGACTTTGTTTTATTTATATCTGCATACATGGAGAAATATGTGTTTCAGAGCTGGTCGTATTCCTGCTCTTCAGAAACAGTGGGCTAACCTGACTGACGTGATTTATTTAGATTATTGGTGTAACCTTTTGTAATTTGAGGAATAGTGTGGTATATTTCATTTGCATGTGTCAACCATAGTGCATATGATATGACATATATTGCATATCATTGGGTGTAAATATTGAGTAACCGTTAATCTCTATGCCTGTTTAAATGTAGTGATGAGTACAAACACATCATATCTAGGCTCACTCTGAGCTGGTGCTCGGCTCCTGGAGTCGACACAAACTTCTCTCAAGAGACATAAATCAAGCGCTTCTTCTGCGACGACCACCAGACTTAAAGAATGTCTTCAAGTCGTCCTGTAAAGACGAAGCAGCAGCAGTGAAGTAATCAAGGAGAGAAAAACGGTGTCTGCAGGAGGCCTGCTGCTGGTTGTGATGCAGCTCCTCTTCTGCTCCGAGTTTTAGAAATGAGCTTCATTCAGAAGACAATCAAGTCAGTCAGTTTGTGTCCAGGGGGAGAGCTGGGCTTATCTTATCCGTTTGTGTGGGCGCTCACGCTAACTTTATCAGGGGGGTGGAGCTGCGCTGCTGATGGATGTGCCTTTCGTCAGTTCCCGGTTCAGATTGTAGACCAGCTGCCTCCAGTCCGGGATCAGTTTGTGAAGCGCACTCAGACAAGTTGGCTAATGAGTTTGCGTTAATTGGTTTGCGAGAGCGAGCGGAAATCTCTGATGAGATTTCAGAACCAGGAAGATGTTAAGCTCCTGCAGCTCAGGAGGTTATGGATGGTTCAAACGTGTGCACAGGTGAGATGAACCCTGAGGAGTCTAACCAACACGTAGATCTGCGTTCCCTCAGCGGTGGCAGCTGTGATCTTGTGGCGGAGCAGAGGAAGGAAATTATTTCACTGACCTGCTCTCAAAACGATGAATGATTTCCTGAAGGAAAACGCTGTTTCCCCAGTGGTCCGTTTGAAATAAGGGCACGAGAATAAAGAGTTGGATGAAAAGCTTCAGGCAGAACATTTACAACAAACTGCTTTTTACTTTGCCGCCCAAAAACACAGGAACACTATTATGACCTGGGATCTGCTGCTGTTTCAACAGAGCAGTCGTTCACATTTGGAGGGGTTTGGGGGGAAGGTGAGGGTCTTTCATTTCATAATGTGAACATATCAATAATCATATTCAATAAAATGTTTAGTACAATTATGTTCATGAGCAATTCATTAATTCATTAACAATCTCTTGTGTCAGAAAATACTGAAAATTATATAAAACAAAGAAAAGCAGCACATCTTTGGAATTGACTTGAACAATTAATTTATTATTTTAATAATAGTCTCTGATTAATTGTCCATATCAGTGTCTCATGTTGTAACGCTGAGACTTTCAGCAGTCCACCAATAACCATGTGAAACACCAGGACTTTGCTTTCTAGACTTGTTGTTGTTCAAATGTACTGAATTGTGTGAACACACGTGTTCAGACAGCTGGTACAGCAGGACACTAAAGATGTAAATAAAGATTTATTTAAACTCAAACACTGATTTAATTCATGGGGTTCAGAGGTCAAGTGTTATTGTTGAGTTTGAGACCAGCGACACAGAGCTCGTTAGATCTGAGTCCAGATCAGATAAGTCCTCCAGTGGAGCCTGCAGCTCTGCAGCTAAATGATTTACTGAGCGCTGAACCTCCGTAATGGAACCATTACCACGTTACGCAGTTACAGCTGTTTACCTCCATGTTCACATCTGATCTGAAACATCAGCCTGAGACCGCTCACCAGACACCGCTGCACCAACACACCAACACACCAACACACCGCTGCACCAACACACCAACACACCAGCACACCAACACACCAGCCCACCAACACACCAACACACCAGCACACCAGCACACCAACACACCAACACACCAGCCCACCAGCCCACCAGCCCACCAACACACCAGCACACCAGCACACCAGCACACCAACACACCAGCCCACCAGCCCACCAACACACCAACACACCAACACACCGCTGCACCAACACACCAACACACAGCTGTGGACCTCACTGAGGCTTTAACCCAGATCCTGTTCCGAGTCTGATCCAGTACTCATATTTACTGAAATGACACAGCTGTCCAGTTATCAGTGAGA
>NW_027261268.1:22500-25000 GCF_043641665.1 Enoplosus armatus | reverse complement strand
GAGCCTCCTCAGCTCTTCCTGCCATCACAAGTCAAAGTATCTGATGTGGAAAAGGTGTGTACTGTGTGGTAGTATTTAGATTTATACCACCTTAGTCAGCTGTGCATGAGGCACTCAGCCAGCAAGCCAAGCAGGAAATACACAAAAAGGCCTGAGAGGAAGAAGCTGAAGGTCTTCTGCAGCGTTGATGCTCCAGAGACAGATGTTGTGAGTGAGGAGAGCTCGATCTGTCGCTTTCAAGCCGTTTGTGTTGTTTCAAGTCTGTCCAGGTTGCAGTGTCAGGCGTACTAATGCTTATTTCAGTCTTTTCTTCTGAATGGGGATGCAATCTTGTTGTGTGTGGAAGAGATTGATGCTGCTGTGCAGGTTCCAGTCTCTCCTGCAGCTTCTGGTGGAGACGCAGAGGTGGAGACGTCGCTGCTCACTCAGAACTTCCCCAGAGAAAGTTTGGAAATAAATCACAGAAGTGCTGCTCAGAAGTACAAGTTGGTGTGATATTGACATACGCCGTTTTGTAGCATTATAAACATAATAAAGTCAAAATAAAGCAGACCATTTTATTTACATCCTGCTGTAAAACAAATAAGATGCATTTATGCAGACATGGATTGTCTGTTATCCTGTTAGTTTACATTTACGTTACATGAAAAGCTTCAAACATCAAATCACTGTTGTTGAAAATAAAAGATGACAAAACCTGGACTTAGTATGAAGAGATGTGTTGTTCTGGTGAGAGAGCCATCATGGATGGATGGATGGATGGATGGATGGATGGATGATAATGAGTTGTCAAACAGCGCTAGCTAGCATTAGCGTACGGTGGAGAATTGCTGCCTTATCTCCCTGTGGAGGCCTCCCCTCTGGTGGCATTTTGCAGTTAGCATGAGAGGTTACTGGTGATACGGGGAAAGCTGGGGGCAGATGGCGTCTCATTACGATAAGCTTATCGGGGTTTCCCATGCTCCTCGCTGCCTCTCCTCCTCACATCTCCTCGTGTTTCTCCTCCTCTTCCTCTTCTCTGTGAGTGTTGGTGCTTCAAACTGCCCTCCAGACCTCCTCCAGTGTCACAGCTTCACCAAACAACAACTAAACTCCTTCCTTTTGTTTGTGAAGCAGAATGTTTGTGAAAGCACACAGAACGTGATAGGAGATTATAATTATTGAGAGGGTGCCCGCCTGATGACCCTGTAGACTCACCTGCACACACTTTCATATTGAAACCATCTTCTTTTCTTTTGCTTAACGTCACACGTCAGCAGGTCGGCTCATCGCTACGACCAGCAGAAAGTCGCTTTCTCGTGCTGATGAAGGCGGGGGTGCTGTGTTCACGCACCCTCTGAAAATTTGAGTCATTAAATCAACTGATTTTGCAGATAATAATAATTAATATTAGTTCGACGCAGCTGAAACCTGAAGCGTCACGGCGTGCCTTCTGTCACGTCGCCTCATGTTCACAGAATCTGCTGCAGTGAAAAGTAATCTCAGGATAAAAGAAGCACGACGTCTTTAGTCTGCATGTAATTCCTCTTGTTCGTGTTTCACTCTGCCAACTCGCCTCGGTGGAAGACACCATCCAGCTGTGTGTGTGTGTGTGTGTGTGTGTGTTGTTCCAGTGGTGTTACAGATAAGCTGTGGAGGGGGCTCATCTCAGCTTCACCGGCCAATCACAACAATCATGTAGGTCTGAGCGAATGCAGCTCTCTGGCTTGTTATTTGAACCCTTTTTGCCACGGTCACCCACACGCCCGCTGGATCACAAACAGCCTCCACTCTGAGCATTTAGTGAAACGAGAAAATGTTTTTAAATGCAAATACCTCTGCATGAAGGGTGAGAGAAATCCCTCCCCCCTCCAGGGAGGGATTAGCTGGCAGAGATGCCGAGATCAGCGGCAGGAACTAGTTTGACATCGAAACAGAAATGAAATGGCGCTTTTGGACCACAGGGACTTTTCCAGGAACCGCATCAAACCTGCACTTCTTCCAAAGGTGGTTTCGGGCACAAAGTCTTAGTTCATGTTTCGAGACGCATTTTAGCCCGTCGTCAAGGTGACGTCCAAAATAAAAGGACACATGTCCATTTTGGTTCTTTTTAAATTAAAAGACACTAATGAGCTCATTAATGTTTTCTGTTAGGGTGGTCCACTGGCATCAGCTGTGTGTGTGTGTGTGTGTGTGTGTGTGTGTGTGTGTGTGTGTGTGTGTGTGTGTGTGTGTGTGTGTGTGTGTGTGTGTGTGTGTGTGTGTGTGTGTGAGCTGAACTTGCTGATGCAGCAGAGATACTCAGGTGTAATAGAGCGAGACCTTTTTACAGAAGTCAGTCTCTAATGTGCTGCAGAATGCACACACACACACACACACACACACACACCTTATACGTCTATACTTGTGAGGACCCTCATTGACCTAATGCATTCCCTAGCCCCTTACTCTAACCTTAATCTATCTATTCTTTGAAGGTCTGTCAGAAAGTGAGGACTGGCCAAAATGTCCTCACTCCCTC
>NW_027261268.1:7500-17500 GCF_043641665.1 Enoplosus armatus | reverse complement strand
TTCACAATAAGACTGTAATATGTGTGCACAGTGTTTCAGATTAAACTACACAACAGTATATAAAATACTTCAGCTCCACGTCGACTACAACAGTGAAATGCTACTTCAGTAAGGGTCTGAACACTTCCTCCTCCTGCATTCATGAATATGAAATATGAAATATGAATGCGTTCTGGCCCAAATAATGATAATAATACACCAACACGTGACCCTCATGTTGTATTGAGATGAAGATGATTCTGATCTTTTTCATTCCTCTCCTGCAGTTTTCTCCGTTCAGTAAGACCTCGCTGGCGTCCTGCTCGTACGACTTCACTGTCAGGTGAGAGCGACTCTCGTCACCTTCTTCTTCTCTGCTCGTGTAGCGTCACCCTCGCCGTCTTACTGTCCTGATCCTGAAGCACTTTGTCTGAGGAAAGTTCTTTAAATGAAGTTTTCACACTGACTGTGTGTGTGTGTGTGTGACTCATTTAACATTAATGATCCGAGGAAATGAGGGAGGTGTTACAGGTTTCAGTTTAATGTGTTTGGACAAAGTAAATATTAGTGACCAGTAGAGAGGAAACCTCTGATTCACACTTTATCTCTCAAAGCAAACAGACGACACACACGGACAAATATTCCTGATGTTAATCTACAGCACTTAATGTTTACAAAGTCATTAACAATCTAATAATCATTTAGCAGAATTAACAGCACTGTGCTCTGTTCATTTTCAATTCATCGTTTCTAAAATGAACTGATTCATTGTTTAAAATGTCAGAGAGCAGAGAGAAATGCTCACGTGACGTCTTCATATGTCTCCCTTTGTCAGAGCTACTGTCTGAAACACAAAGATATCCATTTTACGATCAAGGCAGCAAAGTATTTGTCATATCTGCTGTATGACCTAAACGCTGAGTTGTTGTTGTTGATTATTTCACAAAGCCAGCTTCATAAAGACACCTGTGCTTAAGGTAAAGTACAGATATATAGATATGACAGAGACACTTTTCTGGAGGTTAAAAGACTGAAGTAGCGCATCATGAGGTTTCATATTTCTGCTTACGCTCCTCTTCCTTCAATTACCGACCAGTGGATGGATGGTGTCCCCCTAATGAGGAAGGACACCGTGGTGATGTGTGATAAAGTTAACTGGTGTGTGAGATGGAAAGAAAGAAAGATGGAGATGAGATGAGCTCTTCCTTTTATTGAGCTGCGGAGTTAATAAAGCTTGTAATATCAAGCAAGACTGCTTCTGTGTTTCTAATGAGGATGTGCTGCTTCATCTTTCTCTCTCTGCGCTTCGGTTTCTGCAGCCGCCGATTTCCCATAAAGTCTGTTCTGTTCTATCAAACTGCTGACGAGTCTGTTGTCAGCTGTCTGTAAGTCTGTCTGGTGGATAAATACATGCACAGATGGGATTAGATGGACTGATAGACGGAGGGCAGGGTGGTCTACAGTCGAGGCGTCGCTTAATATTCTCTGGTTCCAGATTCTCATACGTGATGATCTGCTGTAAACTGAATATCTTCAGGTTTTGTTTGGTCGGGCATCATAAGTAATTTAAAGACGTCACCTTGGGCTGCGAGAAAATGTAATTCTAATGAAGTTACGGACTACCTCGACAGATAAATCAATAATGAAAACGATCTGTGTCGTAGACCCTCCATGGAGCGATGACAGGGATGGAGTACCAATATTATCTCTTGGTATGATAAACTTTATGACTCACCAGTCCAGGAGGGGGGTACAGGCAGCACAGGCACCTGCCCCCCCTTTAAAGGTTCTTCCACGTGATCAAATTGATTGTTTTAACTAATGCATGGAAGAAGAAACAGGCAACAGTGTTGAACCATAGCACATGTAGTGGAAGCTGGGTGGAACTGCAGAAGATCAGATGTTCAGACGCAGCATCCAAGTCAAACATCTGTGTCCCAGCTGTGACCGTCTGTATCAATGTCTTCAAATGACTCAGTTAACAAAAGATGGAGGGGTGATGGGGGGGGGGGGTTACAATGCCAAAGGGAGTGAAGAGGCTGAAAGATGAAGAGATGGCTCTGTGCCAAACCCTGTGTTTTATTGATCCGTGTTTTCATTGGCTCAAATACTCTGTGCTGAGTGCTGATTTCATTAGAGGCTGCCCTGACACACACACACACACACACACACACACACACACACACACACACACACACTGACACACACACACACACACACACACACACACACACACACACACACATTGTCTGTTTAAGGGTAGTAAACAGCCTCTGTAGTAATAATCCCTAGAAACAAATCAAAAAGTACAGAACAACATTTGTCTCTGTTTTCCCAGAAGACGGCCGCAGGCTGCAGTCGTCTGTAGACGACTACAGACGTCTACAGACTGAACTGATTCATGACGATACATTTTCTTCCTCTTTGGTTTGCTGCTGCTCTTCTGTTACAGCCTGAACTTCAGGTGGGGGTCTGGAGGATCAAACCTCAGGCCCAGATGCAGACTCCAGATTTTATCTCTAGTGTGGGTCAAGATCCACAAAGCTGGACTCATTTCCCACAATATGGGTGATATAATGTGACCCCCCCCCCCCCTGCCTGGTAAATGCTCACGTCTTTGGAACACAGTCACCGAGCTGCCTCCAAGCTGAATGTTAACGATGTGAAACCTGAACACAACAGAAGTTTCCCCTCCACGACTCTTTCTCGGCAGGTTGAGGCGATGCAGAGGAACTTTTCGAAGCTTTCTTCAAGCTGAAAAGTCTCCGATCTTCTGCGTTATTAAGCTGCCGACTGTCCGCTCTCTCAGATAATCCTTAATCCATCCATTACTGCTGTGATAACACGGCCTCGGTGGCTTCATCTGATGTTATCTTATTAAAACACTGTGACTGGGACGATCCTGTGTGTGTGTTGATGTATGTGTAAACCCTCTGAGCATCGATCAGGACTGACTGCAGGAGGCTCTAATCACCTCATTAACAAAAGACTTGTCTCTTTACATCATTAGTCCTGATCAGCAGCCTCTCTGCAGTTTGTAACTTTGATAAAATCACATAAAATACATCATTCAATAATATTTTGAACATTGTGGATGTTTTAACACATGATTATGGAGCTTTTATTGTGATTTAATGTCACACTATGTATTAACTACAGTAACTCATAGCTCATAGGAGGTGGTCCACATGAACGGCTAGCCTGGCTCGGTCCAAAGGTAACAAAATCCACCTACCAGCGCCTCTAAAGCTGTTTCCAGGTTTATGCTAAGCTAAGCTAACGTCTCCTGGCTGTAGCTTCATATTTACTGTACAAACACCAGAGTGGTTTCAGTCCTCCATCTCCCACAAGCGAGTGTTTGATACTCGACTGTTGATGCTTGATCCTTGGGACACATTTTGGTCAGTGAGGCTTGATGTAAAGTCCTACATACTGTCTATTTATTTTTGGTTTAGGTATTAGCACTAAACTTAGTGGCACTAAAACAAGTTGAATGTTAGATTATGAGACGTGACGGTGTGTTAAATCTTAAACTGAGTGCCCCCACATCCACCTGTTCCAGCTTGTTACACCTTCCGCTGTGTAAACTCACACACACCTGCCTCTATAGGCCCTCCTGTGTGTTTAGACACTGGTTGTAACACGTAGAAACGCTGATCTAATCCACCTGCACACACAAAGAACAAGACAATGTGAGTGCACATACAGTACTCACATGCAAATACATCTGAGCACACACCTGCATGCACATGTACACACATGCATGCACATGTACACACAGTACAGTTCTATTAATCCTTCTTCATACCTCATTTCCGCTCCCCGCCGCCCCGTTCCCTCTCGTCTTCGTTTATTTAGTCGCAGTCTTGACAACAATATCAGTTTAGATTTGAGTGGAGCGGTGTGGGGGACCCTGACAGCCGTCTTCTGTCTCTACAATATGTTGAAGTCTGTTTGACTATTGGATGGATTTCCATGAATCTTTGAGCAGATATTCGTGGTCCTCAGATGATGAATCCTAACTGACTTCATGTCGTGCCAAGGTCAGGTCAAAATTTCAGTTTGCCCAATACTTTGGTTTATGACCAAATACCTGCTAAACAAACGACTTTCCCATCAGCCTCAGCTGTACTTTGTGTCAAGTCCTAATTAGCAATAGTTAGCATGCTAACATGCTAACTTAAGATGTCGACAATGGTAGACATTACACCTGCTTAACATCAGCATGTTAGCGTTTTCATTTTGAGCATGTTAGCATGCTGACGTTAGCATTTAGCTCAAAGCAGTGACTAGCATGGCTGTAGAAGCTTAGCATCATTAATGTCCTTCTGATTCCAGATCTGCATCTCAGTAAAGAGCCTGTCCTCACCAGGAAACATGTTGTTTACTCTATAACTTCATTTATACTGTGGACTCTGGAGGATTTGTTGCATCCTCATTCTGTGGTGTGATCATTTTCATCACTCTCCTTTGTGATGGCAGAGTCCAGCCTGGACTCTCTGTCTCTCTGTCTGTCTCTCTCTCTGTCTCTCTGTCTCTGTCTCTCTCTCTGTCTCTCTGTCTCTGTCTCTCTGTCTCTGTCTCTCTGTCTCTCCCTCTCTGTCTGTCTCTCTCTCTCTCCCTCTCTCTCTCCCTCTCTCTCTCTCTCTCTCTCTCTCTCTCTCTCTCTCTCTCTCTCTCTCTCTCTCTGTCTCTCTGTCTGTCTCTCTCTCTGTCTCTCTCTCTCTCTCTCTCTCTCTCTCTCTCTCTCTCCCTCTCTGTCTGTCTCTCTCTCTCTCTCTCTCCCTCTCTGTCTGTCTCTCTGTCTCTCTTGTGGGAGAATAATGTCAGTAAAGCCCTCGTGCACTCATACGTAGTGTTTGAAGTATACTTGTCACGTTTTAAAGCGTCCTTTATGTGGTCCTTACGTCTGTGTGGACACACCACACAGTCGTGTCATGTTTGCTTTAGATAACATGTCCTCTCCAGTCTGTGTTTGTGTGACTCTTAACGTTAATTTCCTGTTTAGATTAAAAGCATCAGTGACATCAACTGATGGGAGGATGTAATCGCTCTCTTTACATGTCTGTCACTTCTCGCCCTTATCTTACATGTTTTCTGGCTTTCAGTTTGTCCTTGTATCCTGCCCCCCCCCATTTCTCTCTGTCCGTTGTGACTTAATGAGTTTCATAGTAATAGTGAGACACACACACAAAGCTGGCAGGTGAATGGACGGTTCCACAGAGTCAAGTACAATAGAAGCTAAATAATTACCTACCATGGAAACAAAAGACAGCGCAAGCCTCATTTATGCAAACAGCATGGTGTATTTGTCAAACTGGGACGGTCATCTGGTCTCGTACACACACATCATTAAACCTGCAGTCAGAATCACACATCAATCTGACACCTGCTGATTTTAGAGATCCGACTTTCTCTTCTGCTCAGTTCATTTGAACGCCTGAATGCCTTTTGAACATTTCCTAGATGGTTTTAATCAGTCTGTTTGAGAATACGCTGAAAAAACATCTTTTAACCGCATAACACCAGCAGACCTGATAGAGTAAAGTAAAGAAACACAATAGAAGATGGAGGGTTTTTAAAAAAAAATGTGCCTTAGGATCAGCTCTGGACGTCTCGACTAATCGATTACTCGATCATTTCAGCTCGACTCGACCGTAGTTCTGTATATCAGTTGTTTACTTCATTACGTTGCTGTTTGTGAGATGATTTCCTGGCTAGTAAATAAGAAAAAAGCTCTGTTTGTTCTCCTTCTTTCAGTGTTAAAATGTAAAGAGCCGGCTCGCTGCAGTCGGCAGTGAATCATTGCTGTTGGTCCTTTCATGAAGCCAATCAGGGCCTCAGTGGCTCTCAGCTGCAGGATTATTACTCCTGCCTCTTAATGCACTGCACGGGAGCGCCGGGACACAAGTGCATTCATTTCAGTCGAGGTTTTTTATGTTTTTGACGTATTGCTCTGCACTATGGGTGATGAACGTGTTGGACTTTCACTTCCTGCATATATTTGTGAATGAGTGAGCACGTAAAGCCCCTTCACTCTGGTGATACGCGCTTAGATATGTAAAGTTACTTAGAATATAGATATGAGTGGATGTGTGTTGTCATGGTTACACTGCGGTCTTTTTTTGCTCTCTTCTAGCAGCAATTTCATCACATTTTTAGACTAAATCACGAAAACAGTAGCGTCTCCGTGAGGCTCTCCAAATGAAACACGGACATGTTGGTACCTAAATGTTTGGTGGCAGCTCATCAGGCTCAGCTCTACTTTGTCAGACTAGGCCCGGCTTAAGGCCACACTATACTACAAACAAAGTGCTTGTTGGAAGGAGCGTCTGAAAGCACCTTTTTTAAGTGTGGAATTAGAATCTGCAGCTTCACTGGTCTCGTTCTTCACACAACTTCTTGTCTTCGAAGAGAAACTGTCTGAAAGTGTCGCCGTTATCCTTCAGTGTGTCACATAAAGTTTGCCTCACTATGACTTTGCAAAGACCGTCTGTGTCAACGCTCATTCTTGACATCCAAAACAAATAAAAAGAGTAGCAGAACAGAAAAAAACTGGAGCTTTTATCTGAGCTTTCAGCCGCGTCTCACAGTCTTCTTCAGTAGATGGACTTTTCTCAAAGACCGAATTTCCAAACTGAATCTGCTTAAAGAAGACCGTGAGATGCAGCTGAAAGCTCTGGAAAATGCTAGTTCTTTTACTTTGTCGGGTAGTTTGTAAATTTGACCACATTTCCAGAACAGCTGTGAAACCAGTGAAAGGAGGACAACAATCAGTCAGTCAGGTGCAGGACGGGGACGCTGATAAATAAAGCTTTTATCATGTTGCTGCACTGAAGCCCAACTTTTCCATCTGGATGCTGATTGGCCAACATGTTTACTCCTCTTTCAGCTTCCTGAGAGAAAGTTTCTAGACTTTGGCACCGATCGATAACTCAAAGAAATGAACAAACTGTGCTCATTGAGACTGAACGTAAAGCAGTGTGCAGAACACACACACATTCAGATGTACATGTCGACGTGGGGAAAAGTGAGTGTGAGCAGTGATTTACACTAACAACTTACTCAATATATAATATCTCTTAATGCGCAACTCTCCCCAGACACCCATCGCTCATTGTGTGTGTGTGTGTGTGTGTGTGTGTGTGTGTGTGTGTGTGTGTGTGTGTGTGTGTGTGTGTGTGTGTGTGTGTGTGTGTGTGTGTGTGTGTGTGTGTGTGTGCGCGCTCCAGTATTAATACGGGCCTAATGGAGCCCAATGGGAGCTGCAGTGTTCCCTCTGAAAATGATTTAATTACATTTGCAAAGTGGATGAGTCTGGAGGGAGTGTTTGCTGCGTCAGGGCTTTGGCACACACACTCACACACACACACACACACACACACACACACACACACACACACAAACACCACTCTGTCAGGACCAGGAAGAGAAACAGTCTTTCAATTAGTCTGATTGGCCGCTGCTGCCTGAAGTCTGGAGGCAGTGTTTTATTGGCTCTCTCTTTCTCTCCACTTCTCATCTCTCTCAGTTTCTTCTTTCTGTTTCAGTTTTATTTTTCTTTATCTCATTCTCTAGATTGCGGCCCTTTTTTTTTTTTTCCATCCCATCCTCATTACCTCTTTTAAACTCTTTCTCTCGCTATCCTTCTCTTCGTCTTTCTCATCTTCCTCCCTTCTTTTCTGCATTAAATCCTACTCAGAACTGTATAATATGATTTGTGATCATGTAAAGTGACATGTTTGCTTTTATAAAGGGAGGCGTAAGCAGGTGTATGCTACAGTCAGCTGCTTTATTGGTCTAATATTTTTCTACTTTTTCTTTATATGAAAATAACACTCAACATTGAAGTGCACTGCGTGTTCATCACACCAAAATATTTAAAGTATTGAACATGATTACCAGTTGTGGCAGTTTTTTTCCTCTCAGTAGCATGAATGTACTCAGCTAATTTCAGTCCAGTCTGTGAATTAGATTATGAGAGCTCTTTTGTGTAAATTCCCTTGAGGTTTGGCAGTTTTGGCTTAAGGATGGTTTCCATAAAAGACGTCTAGAATGAGAGGCTGTCATCCTCTGGGAGAGTGGATTATATTCTGCTCATTAGTGGAAGTCTTGTTTTAATCATGGAGTCGGAGGAAAAGTCAGGGGGTCGATATTAAAAAAAGGGTTAGGATTCATCTCTGGGGCACCAAGAATATCAACTGTAAATTTAATGGAAACAGTTTTCAAGATACTTTGTCACGGATAAACTTTTTAGTCAACTGAAAAATTGGACCCGCCCGTGACTTTAGATGAAAGACTATCGACAGGCCTGATCCTCTGGGGACCAAGAATATCAACAGCTACTTTATGAAACCTTTTGCGCTCAAAGAGTCGACATTTTACTTCAACATTATTGTGATATTTAGTGTTTGATCTTGTGGAAAGCTGTTAGTGAAATAGAAATAAAATATCTGTGTGTGTGTGTGTGTGTGTGTGTGTGTGTGTGTGTGTGTGTGTGTGTGTGTGTGTGTGTGTAGGTTCTGGGATTACAGTAGGAACCAGCCTCTTCTGGACACTGTGGAACATCACTCAGAGTTCGTCTGTGGACTAGACTTCAACCTGCATATCCCCAACCAGGTAACACACACACACACACACACACACACACACACACACACACACCTGTCCTGGTAGTGTTGTTTAAATGTGCTGCTCTTTGTTTTTTATTTGACTTTATCAGTATGACTATAATTTGAGAAATCAGCTGACCTTGAAGTTGCGAGGACATTGTAGAGACGTGGCTTATCTTAATCCTGTGATGTTGGAGCTCCTGGTTCGGTTTCCAGCAGCAAAGTGGTTTCAGGTGGGGTGGTCCTTCCTGTGGAGGATCCAGGGATCTATTAAGAGACCTGCATATGGTGCGGCAAGTCAGCCTTGCAGCCATTTTGTCCCAGTGGGGACAACTGCTGTATAGACCACCATCATCAGCTATATGTAGAATACGCTTCACTGAACGTGTCAGAAAAATAATAGACTTTGAACATGAAAAACATGGCTGTCCTTGAGACTGCTGCCACTGCAACCCGGACATGGATGGGCCATGAACAGTGGACCAACATTTTAAAAATCCCCCAATCCTTTTTGTTTTTGTCTTAGCTGCAAGTTGTTGAGGTCACAGAAAATGAAATATCGTCTGGATTAATTCTTCATATTATCTTCTCATCCAAGCGACTGTAAAGTTGTAGAGAGTGTGTGTGTGGGTAACCATGTCTGCGTCCACGTCCGGTTTCCTCTGTGTTCGTTGCTGTGGTCGTTGAAATGGGGCCATCCATCACTCGAGGTGAACCCACACACAGCAACACAGGGCTGTCAGGCAGCTGTGTGCTCCAGTGTGTCGGGGGAAAGGAGCAGTGAATTGAAAAGGCCACTCATGTCTAATTCAATTTTCAGCTAATTTGGACAGGCGGTGTCCCTCTCACACCGTATGCCCCCCCCCCCAGAGAAGAAAGTCCAAAGCCAAGTGGTGAAAATGCCATCAGAGTTCAGCTTTATGTCACCAGATAAACGCGGGGGAAATGGTGACAAAAAGCATCCTGGGATCCACATTGTGATTGGCCACAACTTCTCTATGAAAGAGTGAACTGAGGTTATTGCTCGTTCGTTACTGCGTCATTTTAAAACTCCTGTACTCAAAGCGGTTCAAGGGAGGTTTAGCTTCGTTAGCTATACTTTAAAACAGCCCTTAAAATGCCTCGAGCGTTTTTAATGTCATGTATTTTTTTTCTGACTGGAACAAGAGTGGCTTTGCACGTTTTAGCCCATTAACTAAATGGTGCATACATCACGGCTGACCATTTTCAGAAGTGTACCATTAGTTTTGAGATTGATTTCCTACCTTCAGGCTCGCCATCGGATTCAGTTCATTTCAGTAAGACTTTGAAAATCAACCTGCAGAGGTTTGAAAAGCTCTTCCATGAGACTCCAACTCCCAAGATGTGACTCGACAGCCAAACAAGAACTGTTTTAATGGAAGAAATTC
>NW_027261268.1:0-2500 GCF_043641665.1 Enoplosus armatus | reverse complement strand
AATAAAACACCGTTTTTTAATCTTTCAAAGACTTTTTGTGCTGCAGCCATGAAGCCTTTTATAGTCCACAAATACAAGATGGAACAGTATAATACCAGAAAACAAATGTGACAGGAACAAACACACGGCGTCAGATTTTAAACAACCCCCGTCGGTCACAGCGATGGATTATAATTAATTATAGCACCACTCCTGCTGACATGTTGATACGTTTCCTCTGACTGAGCTTATTTCTGATTGGCTGTGCTGCCTGCAAGCTTCAGGATCTTCACACCTAAAAAGGTAAAAAGCTCCAGCAGAAGGACGGTAAGGACGAGGGTTTCTCTCCGTCTGGGTTCAAACCTTTCTCGTCCGGCAGGCTGCAGCGTCCCCTCCTCTTTCACTGGTTAACACTCGCTGTGACCGCGTGAATAATAACGTGGCTTTATTCTCTGGTGGTGAAAGTGAAGTGGAACCGCTGCTTTTCTTTGAAAGCTTCGAGCAGAGGCCGAACTCATCAGCTGCTGTGTGTTCTGCTGCCAGGAGAGACGACGGAGAGGTGGTGTGTCTTTCAGCTGATAGCCACGTCCCCACACAGGCATGTCTTTCAGCTGATAGCCACGTCCCGCTTGATCATAGAGTAAAGAGACGGAGGTGGAGACACAGCTGTATTTTAGGAAGTTTAGGAAGGGAAGAGCACCAGATAGCTGAGGACATTTAACTGAGTTTAACCTGCTGAGGAAACGTTTGTCTCTCTTGTTTGTTGTGTGTTTTTCTTTTGCTGATATTATTGTTTGTTTGTACTTGTGTTGCCTTCTGAGCCGGCCTGCAACTAACAATTACTTTCATTACCAAATGTGTAGCCATCCAGTGACGATATGGAGGTTTGGGTTACGTGGGCTCTTTTATTTTAGATCTTTTTGGTCTTTTTAGATATTTTTACATTTCATTTCATGGAGATTTAGTCACAGTTATTGTTTAATGGAGTCAGTTTCGTCTCATCGTCTCGTCTTCATCGTGGAAAACAACAGCTGAGAGGAGTATCTGTATTTGTTTTATGCAGTAGAACCCACAGTGATGCTCAGTTTCTGTATTTTATGGCCACTCTCTTCTCAGTCGTTGTCTGTCTCATATGAAGACTTACTTGTGTGTTGGGAGGATAAACAGAGATTACGCCTGAACCAAAACTTTAGTGATTTGTGAAGAGGCATGCAAAGCCCCGTCTTCCTGTGTGCGTACTGAGAGGCTTGTGGGGAACCATTATGCTCAGCAATTAGAGGTAAAAACACACCAGAACTGAGAGAAAAGCTTTAGGACCATATGGACTGAATGTTCTCTGCTGGTAATTACCAACATAAAAACAGTCCGCAGTGCAGAGGAAGTTTGGACCCTGAATTAGATGACAAAAGTGCAAAAACACACAAAATAACCTCCACCACAAGTTATATTACTCAGCCTGGCCTTTACTTACATGATTCAAGGTTACGGTCAGTCTGCATCTGTTGCCTTAAGACAGGAAGTGTGCGAGTGGTGAATGATGAAAGCAAGACGATGAGTTACACTGAATGAATGATGTCTGTCTGATGCAAACTGTCTTGTAGAGAGTCATAGAGAGCCATGCAGTATGGAGAGGAACAGAGCCAGACTTCAGCCTGTGGAGACCGTCGGCCGGTCAGCCGTCTCTCTAAATGTCTTTGTCCCCGACCTGATAATGGAGAGTAATTTAGGTGGAACACTTTGATGTAAGTGTGCGCCAGAGGAGACGGAGAGGAAACGTCTCGTCTCCACACTTTACCTGCAGCACTGAGGAGTTCAGGTTATTTCAGCTGGAAGCTCGAGTGTTATTGCACTTCAATAAACAAGAGAAACAGAGGGTGTGTGTGTGTGTGTGTGTGCGTGTGTGTGCGTGTGTGTGCGTGTGTGTGTGTGTGTGTGTGTGTGTGTGTGTGTGTGTGTGTGTGTTCTCCTACAGTCGAGAACATTCAGTCCATATGATCATAAAGCAGTGTGTGTGTTCTTACCTCTCATCTCCATCAGCAGTCGTGCTGGAAGATACAGCTAGACCGGGGGGGGTCTCCTGTTGGTGGGCGTGTTCACTAATCATGTACGTTTTGGTTCAGGCGTGACCTCTCTCTGTTTCTCCTCCCGACACACAAACAAGTCTTCATCCCAAGTTAGGAAGTGGCAGAGAGGGCGAGCATCACAACCACTGAGACTTACCTCTCATCCTCAGCCATGCTAGCAGCTCTGTGAGGCTGTACAATGGTGCTTTGAGCTACATGCTAACATGCTGATGTTCGGCAGGTATAATGTTTACCATGTTCACCATCTTAGTGTAGCATGTTAGCATGAATACATCCTCTGGGGAGCGAGTGTTTGTGAGAGTGTGTTGTGTTGTGTTGGCTGCAGGTGGTGGACTGTTCCTGGGACGAGACGGTGAAGATCTACACGCCTGCCTGTCTGTCTGCAGGAACACACAGTACAGCACCGTAGAACACACACGCACGTACTACTATACTTC
>NW_027261267.1:0-30000 GCF_043641665.1 Enoplosus armatus | reverse complement strand
GGGTGCTACCGTTGGAAAGGCCGGCCCACTATTTCAATTCAAGGACCTTGGTTTCAAGTCTCTACGACCTTCCGTTCAAAAGTTATTCACCAAAAAGTAAGTGAGCCCAGGCTCACTTTGGGTAAAACCCCCTAATCCTAACCCTAACCCTAACCCTAACCCTAACCCTAACCCTAACCCTAACCCTAACCCTAACCCTAACCCTAACCCTAACCCTAACCCTAACCCTAACCCTAACCCTAACCCTAACCCTAACCCTAACCCTAACCCTAACCCTAACCCCTAACCCTAACCCTAACCCTAACCCTAACCCTAACCCTAACCCTAACCCTAACCCTAACCCTAACCCTAACCCTAACCCTAACCCTAACCCTAACCCTAACCCTAACCCTAACCCTAACCCTAACCCCTAACCCTAACCCTAACCCTAACCCTAACCCTAACCCTAACCCTAACCCCCCTAACCCTAACTGCACCGGGGTGCAATTTCGGTAAAACCTCCTAATCCTAACCCTAACCCTAACCCTAACCCTAACCCTAACCCTAACCCTAATCCTAACCCTAACCCTAACCCTAACCCTAACCCTAACCTACCAATCCACCAAAATGCTCAAAAGTACAGTCAAATCAAATCCACTCCAAATTGCCTGAAACGTGCTCCTAACCACTTTCTGGGAACACCATTTAGTTAGGCATTTTTCACCTCCCTCCACACTTAGGCATTTTTCGCTTCAAAATCACTCCATTCATTCTCTATGGAGAATATCACACACTTGTATCTCCGGACAGGAACGTCCTACAGACTCGTGGCTGCTACCGTTGGAACGGCAATAGTCCATATATGCTAGACGAATGAGGGTTGCAAGTCTCTAGCACCTTCCCTTCAAAAGTTATTCAACAAAAACCACTCGGCCAATCACAATCAATCACAAAACACACTTTGGCCAATATCTCCCGAACCGAACCTCGTACACTCTCCAAACCACCTTCCGTATACACTAATTACACCACGCTGAACACGTAGGAAGTGTCCCCAGCTCTCTACGACCTTCCCAAGCTGAGATACACAAAATCATGACCAAAGGAAGTGACGTATCTCCGCAACGGAAGCTCGTACAGACTCGGGGGTGCTACCGTTGGAAAGGCCGGCCCACTATTTCAATTCAAGGACCTTGGTTTCAAGTCTCTACGACCTTCCGTTCAAAAGTTATTCACCAAAAAGTAAGTGAGCCCAGGCTCACTTTGGGTAAAACCCCCTAATCCTAACCCTAACCCTTGGATTCAAGTCTCTACGACCTTGCGTTCAAAAGTTATTAAAGAAAAACGAACTGCACCGGGGTGCAATTTCGGTAAAACCTCCTAATCCTAACCCTAACCCTAACCCTAACCCTAACCCTAACCCTAACCCTAATCCTAACCCTAACCCTAACCCTAACCCTAACCCTAACCTACCAATCCACCAAAATGCTCAAAAGTACAGTCAAATCAAATCCACTCCAAATTGCCTGAAACGTGCTCCTAACCACTTTCTGGGAACACCATTTAGTTAGGCATTTTTCACCTCCCTCCACACTTAGGCATTTTTCGCTTCAAAATCACTCCATTCATTCTCTATGGAGAATATCACACACTTGTATCTCCGGACAGGAACGTCCTACAGACTCGTGGCTGCTACCGTTGGAACGGCAATAGTCCATATATGCTAGACGAATGAGGGTTGCAAGTCTCTAGCACCTTCCCTTCAAAAGTTATTCAACAAAAACCACTCGGCCAATCACAATCAATCACAAAACACACTTTGGCCAATATCTCCCGAACCGAACCTCGTACACTCTCCAAACCACCTTCCGTATACACTAATTACACCACGCTGAACACGTAGGAAGTGTCCCCAGCTCTCTACGACCTTCCCAAGCTGAGATACACAAAATCATGACCAAAGGAAGTGACGTATCTCCGCAACGGAAGCTCGTACAGACTCGGGGGTGCTACCGTTGGAAAGGCCGGCCCACTATTTCAATTCAAGGACCTTGGTTTCAAGTCTCTACGACCTTCCGTTCAAAAGTTATTCACCAAAAAGTAAGTGAGCCCAGGCTCACTTTGGGTAAAACCCCCTAATCCTAACCCTAACCCTAACCCTAACCCTAACCCTAACCCTAACCCTAACCCTAACCCTAACCCTAACCCTAACCCTAACCCTAACCCTAACCACCTTCCGTATACACTAATTACACCACGCTGAACACGTAGGAAGTGTCCCCAGCTCTCTACGACCTTCCCAAGCTGAGATACACAAAATCATGACCAAAGGAAGTGACGTATCTCCGCAACGGAAGCTCGTACAGACTCGGGGGTGCTACCGTTGGAAAGGCCGGCCCACTATTTCAATTCAAGGACCTTGGTTTCAAGTCTCTACGACCTTCCGTTCAAAAGTTATTCACCAAAAAGTAAGTGAGCCCAGGCTCACTTTGGGTAAAACCCCCTAATCCTAACCCTAACCCTAACCCTAACCCTAACCCTAACCCTAACCCGACCTTCCGTTCAAAAGTTATTCAACAAAAAGTAAGTGAGCCCAGGCTCACTTTGGGTAAAACCCCCTAATCCTAATCCTAATCCTAACCCTAACCCCTAAAAAGTAAGTGAGCCCAGGCTCACTTTGGGTAAAACCCCCTAACCCTAACCTAACCCTAACCCTAACCCGTCGTCACCTACCAATCCACCAAAATGCTCAAAAGTACAGTCAAATCAAATCCACTCCAAATTGCCTGAAACGTGCTCCTAACCACTTTCTGGGAACACCATTTAGTTAGGCATTTTTCACCTCCCTCCACACTTAGGCATTTTTCGCTTCAAAATCACCCCATTCATTCCGGATGGGAAATATCACACACTTGTATCTCCGGACAGGAACGTCCTACAGACTCGTGGCTGCTACCGTTGGAACGGCAATAGTCCATATATGCTAGACGAATGAGGGTTGCAAGTCTCTAGCACCTTCCCTTCAAAAGTTATTCAACAAAAACACTTGTCCATTCATATCAATACCAATTCAAACTTTGGCGAATATCTCCCGAACCGAACCTCGTACAGTCTCCAAACCACCTTCCGTATACACTAATTACACCACGCTGAACACGTCGGAAGTGTCCCCAGCTCTCTACGACCTTCCCAAGCTGAGATACAAACTTTTGCTACCAAAGGAAGTGACGTATCTCCGCAACGGAAGCGAGTACAGACTCGGGGGTGCTACCGTTGGAAAGCTTGACCCAGAGTGTTTATTCAAAAGTGTTGGATTCAAGTCTCTACGACCTTGCGTTCAAAAGTTATTAAAGAAAAACGAACTGCACCGGGGTGCAATTTCGGTAAAACCTCCTAATCCTAACCCTAACCCCCTAACCCTAACCCTAACCCTAACCCTAACCCTAACCCTAAACCCACTAATCCTAACCCCCTAATCCTAACCCTCCTAACCCCTAACCCCTAACCCTAACCCAACAACCAACCAACAACCAACAACCAACCACCAACCCAAACACCAACCCAAACACTAACCCTCACCTCTCCTCTATCCTTACCCTAACCAACACAGGGGGAGGCAAGCTCAAGGTTGGGCTTAGGCAACACATCTCACACTGGTTAAGGTCAGGGAAAGGGGCCAGGCTAGTGCGTCGTCACCTACCAATCCACCAAAATGCTCAAAAGTACAGTCAAATCAAATCCACTCCAAATTGCCTGAAACGTGCTCCTAACCACTTTCTGGGAACACCATTTAGTTAGGCATTTTTCACCTCCCTCCACACTTAGACAATTTTCGCTTGACTTTCACTCCATTCATTCTCTATGGAGAATAGCACACACTTGTATCTCCGGACAGGAACGTCCTACAGACTCGTGGCTGCTACCGTTGGAACGGCAATAGTCCATATATGCTAGACGAATGAGGGTTGCAAGTCTCTAGCACCTTCCCTTCAAAAGTTATTCAACAAAAACCACTCGGCCAATCACAATCAATCACAAAACACACTTTGGCCAATATCTCCCGAACCGAACCTCGTACACTCTCCAAACCACCTTCCGTATACACTAATTACACCACGCTGAACACGTAGGAAGTGTCCCCAGCTCTCTACGACCTTCCCAAGCTGAGATACACAAAATCATGACCAAAGGAAGTGACGTATCTCCGCAACGGAAGCTCGTACACACTCGGGGGTGCTACCGTTGGAAAGGCCGGCCCACTATTTCAATTCAAGGACCTTGGTTTCAAGTCTCTACGACCTTCCGTTCAAAAGTTATTCACCAAAAAGTAAGTGAGCCCAGGCTCACTTTGGGTAAAACCCCCTAATCCTAACCCTAACCCTAACCCTAACCCTAACCCTAACCCTAACCCTAACCCTAACCCTAACCCCTAACCCTAACCCTAACCCTAACCCTAACCCTAACCCTAACCCTAACCCCCCTAACCCTAACTGCACCGGGGTGCAATTTCGGTAAAACCTCCTAATCCTAACCCTAACCCTAACCCTAACCCTAACCCTAACCCTAACCCTAATCCTAACCCTAACCCTAACCCTAACCCTAACCCTAACCTACCAATCCACCAAAATGCTCAAAAGTACAGTCAAATCAAATCCACTCCAAATTGCCTGAAACGTGCTCCTAACCACTTTCTGGGAACACCATTTAGTTAGGCATTTTTCACCTCCCTCCACACTTAGGCATTTTTCGCTTCAAAATCACTCCATTCATTCTCTATGGAGAATATCACACACTTGTATCTCCGGACAGGAACGTCCTACAGACTCGTGGCTGCTACCGTTGGAACGGCAATAGTCCATATATGCTAGACGAATGAGGGTTGCAAGTCTCTAGCACCTTCCCTTCAAAAGTTATTCAACAAAAACCACTCGGCCAATCACAATCAATCACAAAACACACTTTGGCCAATATCTCCCGAACCGAACCTCGTACACTCTCCAAACCACCTTCCGTATACACTAATTACACCACGCTGAACACGTAGGAAGTGTCCCCAGCTCTCTACGACCTTCCCAAGCTGAGATACACAAAATCATGACCAAAGGAAGTGACGTATCTCCGCAACGGAAGCTCGTACAGACTCGGGGGTGCTACCGTTGGAAAGGCCGGCCCACTATTTCAATTCAAGGACCTTGGTTTCAAGTCTCTACGACCTTCCGTTCAAAAGTTATTCACCAAAAAGTAAGTGAGCCCAGGCTCACTTTGGGTAAAACCCCCTAATCCTAACCCTAACCCTTGGATTCAAGTCTCTACGACCTTGCGTTCAAAAGTTATTAAAGAAAAACGAACTGCACCGGGGTGCAATTTCGGTAAAACCTCCTAATCCTAACCCTAACCCTAACCCTAACCCTAACCCTAACCCTAACCCTAATCCTAACCCTAACCCTAACCCTAACCCTAACCCTAACCTACCAATCCACCAAAATGCTCAAAAGTACAGTCAAATCAAATCCACTCCAAATTGCCTGAAACGTGCTCCTAACCACTTTCTGGGAACACCATTTAGTTAGGCATTTTTCACCTCCCTCCACACTTAGGCATTTTTCGCTTCAAAATCACTCCATTCATTCTCTATGGAGAATATCACACACTTGTATCTCCGGACAGGAACGTCCTACAGACTCGTGGCTGCTACCGTTGGAACGGCAATAGTCCATATATGCTAGACGAATGAGGGTTGCAAGTCTCTAGCACCTTCCCTTCAAAAGTTATTCAACAAAAACCACTCGGCCAATCACAATCAATCACAAAACACACTTTGGCCAATATCTCCCGAACCGAACCTCGTACACTCTCCAAACCACCTTCCGTATACACTAATTACACCACGCTGAACACGTAGGAAGTGTCCCCAGCTCTCTACGACCTTCCCAAGCTGAGATACACAAAATCATGACCAAAGGAAGTGACGTATCTCCGCAACGGAAGCTCGTACAGACTCGGGGGTGCTACCGTTGGAAAGGCCGGCCCACTATTTCAATTCAAGGACCTTGGTTTCAAGTCTCTACGACCTTCCGTTCAAAAGTTATTCACCAAAAAGTAAGTGAGCCCAGGCTCACTTTGGGTAAAACCCCCTAATCCTAACCCTAACCCTAACCCTTGGATTCAAGTCTCTACGACCTTGCGTTCAAAAGTTATTAAAGAAAAACGAACTGCACCGGGGTGCAATTTCGGTAAAACCTCCTAATCCTAACCCTAACCCTAACCCTAACCCTAACCCTAACCCTAACCCTAATCCTAACCCTAACCCTAACCCTAACCCTAACCCTAACCTACCAATCCACCAAAATGCTCAAAAGTACAGTCAAATCAAATCCACTCCAAATTGCCTGAAACGTGCTCCTAACCACTTTCTGGGAACACCATTTAGTTAGGCATTTTTCACCTCCCTCCACACTTAGGCATTTTTCGCTTCAAAATCACTCCATTCATTCTCTATGGAGAATATCACACACTTGTATCTCCGGACAGGAACGTCCTACAGACTCGTGGCTGCTACCGTTGGAACGGCAATAGTCCATATATGCTAGACGAATGAGGGTTGCAAGTCTCTAGCACCTTCCCTTCAAAAGTTATTCAACAAAAACCACTCGGCCAATCACAATCAATCACAAAACACACTTTGGCCAATATCTCCCGAACCGAACCTCGTACACTCTCCAAACCACCTTCCGTATACACTAATTACACCACGCTGAACACGTAGGAAGTGTCCCCAGCTCTCTACGACCTTCCCAAGCTGAGATACACAAAATCATGACCAAAGGAAGTGACGTATCTCCGCAACGGAAGCTCGTACAGACTCGGGGGTGCTACCGTTGGAAAGGCCGGCCCACTATTTCAATTCAAGGACCTTGGTTTCAAGTCTCTACGACCTTCCGTTCAAAAGTTATTCACCAAAAAGTAAGTGAGCCCAGGCTCACTTTGGGTAAAACCCCCTAATCCTAACCCTAACCCTAGCCCAGGCTCACTTTGGGTAAAACCCCCTAATCCTAACCCTAACCCTAACCCTAACCCTAACCCTAACCCTAACCCTAACCCTAACCCTCCCCTGACTCTAATCCGAACCACTCCCCTTTAAAATAAATAAATAAATAAATAATTATTGATTCACAGGGTTATAAATAGATACATGGGGGTTAAAGGGTTAAAAAATTCACTTCATGGGGTTGTTAATTCATTTCATAGGGGTATTAAGGGGTTAAAACAGAAAAACGGAGGTGGGAAACAAAAAACACAGAGTGAAGCCTAAATTGGGAAAAGGGGCGGGTATAACAGAGGAGCGGCCACGGAGTTCATTCTGGCTTTGATCTTCGAAGAGTTCACACCTAAGAGAGACACTGCAAGACCCAAGTTATTGTTGGACAATTTTATTTCATTTTTAGTGTGCCTGGCCTGAGGAAGACCCACGGGGTCGAAACGTTGTCCTTGGCACACGTTGGTTTTGTTTGAATTTTGCAAAACAAATTGTTTTTTCTTTATTTTTTGAAAAAAGACATTTGATTTGATTTTTTGATTTTTTATTACATAGATACATTTCATTTCATTACATAAAACACTTTTATTTATCACATATATAACAAAGGCGAAATTACAGACCACGTTAACAACTAAAGACAGACACAAAACACATGGACATGGACGACTTTGGCGGGGCCTGGACCCAAGTCCGTTATGGCGTGAGGCGCCAGCACTTTGGCCAGGCTGATTGGGACCGCGGGTACGGGGGAAGTCGGGGGATGGACAGAGCACCTCCCGTCCCACTTCGTGGACGGGCTCAGTTCCCCTTCCCTAACCCTAATCCTAACCCCATTCATGGGACGGGCTCAGTTCCGCCATCCTAACCCTAACCCCCTGAACGTGAACTTTTCATTCAAATCCGCTCCAAACTCACGGTTTGACTCAAAACAGGTCAAATATGCAGTTTGAGACTGAACGAGGGCCCAAAGTGAAGCTTTCATTCAAAACAGGAGGAAAGGACAAGTTTTCAGTGAAAGCGGCCTGAATGTCAAGTTTTCACTCAAAACAGCTCCAAACTCACGGTTTGACTCAAAACAGGTCAAATATGCAGTTTGAGACTGAACGAGGGCCCAAAGTGAAGCTTTCATTCAAAACAGGAGGAAAGGACAAGTTTTCAGTGAAAGCGGCCTGAATGTCAAGTTTTCACTCAAAACAGCTCCAAACTCACGGTTTGACTCAAAACAGGTCAAATATGCAGTTTGAGACTGAACGAGGGCCGAAAGTGAAGCTTTCATTCAAAACAGGAGGAAAGGACAAGTTTTCAGTGAAAGCGGCCTGAATGTCAAGTTTTCACTCAAAACAGTTGAAAAGGTCAAGTTTTGACTGAAATAGGCCTGAACGTGAACTTTTCATTCAAATCCGCTCCAAACTCACGGTTTGACTCAAAACAGGTCAAATATGCAGTTTGAGACTGAACGAGGGCCCAAAGTGAAGCTTTCATTCAAAACAGGAGGAAAGGACAAGTTTTCAGTGAAAGCGGCCTGAATAAAAGTTTTCACTCAAAACAGCTCCAAACTCAGGGTTTGACTCAAAACAGGTCAAATATGCAGTTTGAGACTGAACGAGGGCCCAAAGTGAAGCTTTCATTCAAAACAGGAGGAAAGGACAAGTTTTCAGTGAAAGCGGCCTGAATGTCAAGTTTTCACTCAAAACAGTTGAAAAGGTCAAGTTTTGACTGAAATAGGCCTGAACGTGAACTTTTCATTCAAATCCGCTCCAAACTCACGGTTTGACTCAAAACAGGTCAAATATGCAGTTTGAGACTGAACGAGGGCCCAAAGTGAAGCTTTCATTCAAAACAGGAGGAAAGGACAAGTTTTCAGTGAAAGCGGCCTGAATGTCAAGTTTTCACTCAAAACAGCTCCAAACTCACGGTTTGACTCAAAACAGGTCAAATATGCAGTTTGAGACTGAACGAGGGCCCAAAGTGAAGCTTTCATTCAAAACAGGAGGAAAGGACAAGTTTTCAGTGAAAGCGGCCTGAATGTCAAGTTTTCACTCAAAACAGCTCCAAACTCACGGTTTGACTCAAAACAGGTCAAATATGCAGTTTGAGACTGAACGAGGGCCCAAAGTGAAGCTTTCATTCAAAACAGGAGGAAAGGACAAGTTTTCAGTGAAAGCGGCCTGAATGTCAAGTTTTCACTCAAAACAGCTCCAAACTCACGGTTTGACTCAAAACAGGTCAAATATGCAGTTTGAGACTGAACGAGGGCCCAAAGTGAAGCTTTCATTCAAAACAGGAGGAAAGGACAAGTTTTCAGTGAAAGCGGCCTGAACGTGAACTTTTCATTCAAATCCGCTCCAAACTCACGGTTTGACTCAAAACAGTTCAAATATGCAGTTTGAGACTGAACGAGGGCCCAAAGTGAAGCTTTCATTCAAAACAGGAGGAAAGGACAAGTTTTCAGTGAAAGCGGCCTGAATGTCAAGTTTTCACTCAAAACAGCTCCAAACTCACGGTTTGACTCAAAACAGGTCAAATATGCAGTTTGAGACTGAACGAGGGCCCAAAGTGAAGCTTTCATTCAAAACAGGAGGAAAGGACAAGTTTTCAGTGAAAGCGGCCTGAATGTCAAGTTTTCACTCAAAACAGTTGAAAAGGTCAAGTTTTGACTGAAATAGGCCTGAACGTGAACTTTTCATTCAAATCCGCTCCAAACTCACGGTTTGACTCAAAACAGGTCAAATATGCAGTTTGAGACTGAACGAGGGCCCAAAGTGAAGCTTTCATTCAAAACAGGAGGAAAGGACAAGTTTTCAGTGAAAGCGGCCTGAATGTCAAGTTTTCACTCAAAACAGCTCCAAACTCACGGTTTGACTCAAAACAGGTCAAATATGCAGTTTGAGACTGAACGAGGGTCCAAAGTGAAGCTTTCATTCAAAACAGGAGGAAAGGACAAGTTTTCAGTGAAAGCGGCCTGAATGTCAAGTTTTCACTCAAAACAGTTGAAAAGGTCAAGTTTTGACTGAAATAGGCCTGAACGTGAACTTTTCATTCAAATCCGCTCCAAACTCACGGTTTGACTCAAAACAGGTCAAATATGCAGTTTGAGACTGAACGAGGGCCCAAAGTGAAGCTTTCATTCAAAACAGGAGGAAAGGACAAGTTTTCAGTGAAAGCGGCCTGAATGTCAAGTTTTCACTCAAAACAGCTCCAAACTCACGGTTTGACTCAAAACAGGTCAAATATGCAGTTTGAGACTGAACGAGGGCCCAAAGTGAAGCTTTCATTCAAAACAGGAGGAAAGGACAAGTTTTCAGTGAAAGCGGCCTGAATGTCAAGTTTTCACTCAAAACAGTTGAAAAGGTCAAGTTTTGACTGAAATAGGCCTGAACGTGAACTTTTCATTCAAATCCGCTCCAAACTCACGGTTTGACTCAAAACAGGTCAAATATGCAGTTTGAGACTGAACGAGGGCCCAAAGTGAAGCTTTCATTCAAAACAGGAGGAAAGGACAAGTTTTCAGTGAAAGCGGCCTGAATGTCAAGTTTTCACTCAAAACAGCTCCAAACTCACGGTTTGACTCAAAACAGGTCAAATATGCAGTTTGAGACTGAACGAGGGCCCAAAGTGAAGCTTTCATTCAAAACAGGAGGAAAGGACAAGTTTTCAGTGAAAGCGGCCTGAATGTCAAGTTTTCACTCAAAACAGCTCCAAACTCACGGTTTGACTCAAAACAGGTCAAATATGCAGTTTGAGACTGAACGAGGGTCCAAAGTGAAGCTTTCATTCAAAACAGGAGGAAAGGACAAGTTTTCAGTGAAAGCGGCCTGAATGTCAAGTTTTCACTCAAAACAGTTGAAAAGGTCAAGTTTTGACTGAAATAGGCCTGAACGTGAACTTTTCATTCAAATCCGCTCCAAACTCACGGTTTGACTCAAAACAGGTCAAATATGCAGTTTGAGATTGAACGAGGGCCCAAAGTGAAGCTTTCATTCAAAACAGGAGGAAAGGACAAGTTTTCAGTGAAAGCGGCCTGAATGTCAAGTTTTCACTCAAAACAGCTCCAAACTCACGGTTTGACTCAAAACAGGTCAAATATGCAGTTTGAGACTGAACGAGGGCCCAAAGTGAAGCTTTCATTCAAAACAGGAGGAAAGGACAAGTTTTCAGTGAAAGCGGCCTGAATGTCAAGTTTTCACTCAAAACAGTTGAAAAGGTCAAGTTTTGACTGAAATAGGCCTGAACGTGAACTTTTCATTCAAATCCGCTCCAAACTCACGGTTTGACTCAAAACAGGTCAAATATGCAGTTTGAGACTGAACGAGGGCCCAAAGTGAAGCTTTCATTCAAAACAGGAGGAAAGGACAAGTTTTCAGTGAAAGCGGCCTGAATGTCAAGTTTTCACTCAAAACAGCTCCAAACTCACGGTTTGACTCAAAACAGGTCAAATATGCAGTTTGAGACTGAACGAGGGCCCAAAGTGAAGCTTTCATTCAAAACAGGAGGAAAGGACAAGTTTTCTGTGAAAGCGGCCTGAATGTCAAGTTTTCACTCAAAACAGTTGAAAAGGTCAAGTTTTGACTGAAATAGGCCTGAACGTGAACTTTTCATTCAAATCCGCTCCAAACTCACGGTTTGACTCAAAACAGGTCAAATATGCAGTTTGAGACTGAACGAGGGCCGAAAGTGAAGCTTTCATTCAAAACAGGAGGAAAGGACAAGTTTTCAGTGAAAGCGGCCTGAATGTCAAGTTTTCACTCAAAACAGTTGAAAAGGTCAAGTTTTGACTGAAATAGGCCTGAACGTGAACTTTTCATTCAAATCCGCTCCAAACTCACGGTTTGACTCAAAACAGGTCAAATATGCAGTTTGAGACTGAACGAGGGCCGAAAGTGAAGCTTTCATTCAAAACAGGAGGAAAGGACAAGTTTTCAGTGAAAGCGGCCTGAATGTCAAGTTTTCACTCAAAACAGTTGAAAAGGTCAAGTTTTGACTGAAATAGGCCTGAACGTGAACTTTTCATTCAAATCCGCTCCAAACTCACGGTTTGACTCAAAACAGGTCAAATATGCAGTTTGAGACTGAACGAGGGCCGAAAGTGAAGCTTTCATTCAAAACAGGAGGAAAGGACAAGTTTTCAGTGAAAGCGGCCTGAATGTCAAGTTTTCACTCTAAACAGCTCCAAACTCACGGTTTGACTCAAAACAGGTCAAATATGCAGTTTGAGACTGAACGAGGGCCCAAAGTGAAGCTTTCATTCAAAACAGGAGGAAAGGACAAGTTTTCAGTGAAAGCGGCCTGAATGTCAAGTTTTCACTCAAAACAGCTCCAAACTCACGGTTTGACTCAAAACAGGTCAAATATGCAGTTTGAGACTGAACGAGGGCCCAAAGTGAAGCTTTCATTCAAAACAGGAGGAAAGGACAAGTTTTCAGTGAAAGCGGCCTGAATGTCAAGTTTTCACTCAAAACAGTTGAAAAGGTCAAGTTTTGACTGAAATAGGCCTGAACGTGAACTTTTCATTCAAATCCGCTCCAAACTCACGGTTTGACTCAAAACAGGTCAAATATGCAGTTTGAGACTGAACGAGGGCCCAAAGTGAAGCTTTTCATTCAAAACAGGAGGAAAGGACAAGTTTTCAGTGAAAGCGGCCTGAATGTCAAGTTTTCACTCAAAACAGCTCCAAACTCACGGTTTGACTCAAAACAGGTCAAATATGCAGTTTGAGACTGAACGAGGGCCGAAAGTGAAGCTTTCATTCAAAACAGGAGGAAAGGACAAGTTTTCAGTGAAAGCGGCCTGAATGTCAAGTTTTTCACTCAAAACAGTTGAAAAGGTCAAGTTTTGACTGAAATAGGCCTGAACGTGAACTTTTCATTCAAATCCGCTCCAAACTCACGGTTTGACTCAAAACAGGTCAAATATGCAGTTTGAGACTGAACGAGGGCCCAAAGTGAAGCTTTCATTCAAAACAGGAGGAAAGGACAAGTTTTCAGTGAAAGCGGCCTGAATGTCAAGTTTTCACTCAAAACAGCTCCAAACTCACGGTTTGACTCAAAACAGGTCAAATATGCAGTTTGAGACTGAACGAGGGTCCAAAGTGAAGCTTTCATTCAAAACAGGAGGAAAGGACAAGTTTTCAGTGAAAGCGGCCTGAATGTCAAGTTTTCACTCAAAACAGTTGAAAAGGTCAAGTTTTGACTGAAATAGGCCTGAACGTGAACTTTTCATTCAAATCCGCTCCAAACTCACGGTTTGACTCAAAACAGGTCAAATATGCAGTTTGAGACTGAACGAGGGCCCAAAGTGAAGCTTTCATTCAAAACAGGAGGAAAGGACAAGTTTTCAGTGAAAGCGGCCTGAATGTCAAGTTTTCACTCAAAACAGCTCCAAACTCACGGTTTGACTCAAAACAGGTCAAATATGCAGTTTGAGACTGAACGAGGGCCCAAAGTGAAGCTTTCATTCAAAACAGGAGGAAAGGACAAGTTTTCAGTGAAAGCGGCCTGAATGTCAAGTTTTCACTCAAAACAGTTGAAAAGGTCAAGTTTTGACTGAAATAGGCCTGAACGTGAACTTTTCATTCAAATCCGCTCCAAACTCACGGTTTGACTCAAAACAGGTCAAATATGCAGTTTGAGACTGAACGAGGGCCCAAAGTGAAGCTTTCATTCAAAACAGGAGGAAAGGACAAGTTTTCAGTGAAAGCGGCCTGAATGTCAAGTTTTCACTCAAAACAGCTCCAAACTCACGGTTTGACTCAAAACAGGTCAAATATGCAGTTTGAGACTGAACGAGGGCCCAAAGTGAAGCTTTCATTCAAAACAGGAGGAAAGGACAAGTTTTCAGTGAAAGCGGCCTGAATGTCAAGTTTTCACTCAAAACAGCTCCAAACTCACGGTTTGACTCAAAACAGGTCAAATATGCAGTTTGAGACTGAACGAGGGTCCAAAGTGAAGCTTTCATTCAAAACAGGAGGAAAGGACAAGTTTTCAGTGAAAGCGGCCTGAATGTCAAGTTTTCACTCAAAACAGTTGAAAAGGTCAAGTTTTGACTGAAATAGGCCTGAACGTGAACTTTTCATTCAAATCCGCTCCCAAACTCACGGTTTGACTCAAAACAGGTCAAATATGCAGTTTGAGATTGAACGAGGGCCCAAAGTGAAGCTTTCATTCAAAACAGGAGGAAAGGACAAGTTTTCAGTGAAAGCGGCCTGAATGTCAAGTTTTCACTCAAAACAGCTCCAAACTCACGGTTTGACTCAAAACAGGTCAAATATGCAGTTTGAGACTGAACGAGGGCCCAAAGTGAAGCTTTCATTCAAAACAGGAGGAAAGGACAAGTTTTCAGTGAAAGCGGCCTGAATGTCAAGTTTTCACTCAAAACAGTTGAAAAGGTCAAGTTTTGACTGAAATAGGCCCTGAACGTGAACTTTTCATTCAAATCCGCTCCAAACTCACGGTTTGACTCAAAACAGGTCAAATATGCAGTTTGAGACTGAACGAGGGCCCAAAGTGAAGCTTTCATTCAAAACAGGAGGAAAGGACAAGTTTTCAGTGAAAGCGGCCTGAATGTCAAGTTTTCACTCAAAACAGCTCCAAACTCACGGTTTGACTCAAAACAGGTCAAATATGCAGTTTGAGACTGAACGAGGGCCCAAAGTGAAGCTTTCATTCAAAACAGGAGGAAAGGACAAGTTTTCTGTGAAAGCGGCCTGAATGTCAAGTTTTCTCTCAAAACAGTTGAAAAGGTCAAGTTTTGACTGAAATAGGCCTGAACGTGAACTTTTCATTCAAATCCGCTCCAAACTCACGGTTTGACTCAAAAACAGGTCAAATATGCAGTTTGAGACTGAACGAGGGCCGAAAGTGAAGCTTTCATTCAAAACAGGAGGAAAGGACAAGTTTTCAGTGAAAGCGGCCTGAATGTCAAGTTTTCACTCAAAACAGTTGAAAAGGTCAAGTTTTGACTGAAATAGGCCTGAACGTGAACTTTTCATTCAAATCCGCTCCAAACTCACGGTTTGACTCAAAACAGGTCAAATATGCAGTTTGAGACTGAACGAGGGCCGAAAGTGAAGCTTTCATTCAAAACAGGAGGAAAGGACAAGTTTTCAGTGAAAGCGGCCTGAATGTCAAGTTTTCACTCAAAACAGTTGAAATGGTCAAGTTTTGACTGAAATAGGCCTGAACGTGAACTTTTCATTCAAATCCGCTCCAAACTCACGGTTTGACTCAAAACAGGTCAAATATGCAGTTTGAGACTGAACGAGGGCCGAAAGTGAAGCTTTCATTCAAAACAGGAGGAAAGGACAAGTTTTCAGTGAAAGCGGCCTGAATGTCAAGTTTTCACTCTAAACAGCTCCAAACTCACGGTTTGACTCAAAACAGGTCAAATATGCAGTTTGAGGACTGAACGAGGGCCCAAAGTGAAGCTTTCATTCAAAACAGGAGGAAAGGACAAGTTTTCAGTGAAAGCGGCCTGAATGTCAAGTTTTCACTCAAAACAGCTCCAAACTCACGGTTTGACTCAAAACAGGTCAAATATGCAGTTTGAGACTGAACGAGGGCCCAAAGTGAAGCTTTCATTCAAAACAGGAGGAAAGGACAAGTTTTCAGTGAAAGCGGCCTGAATGTCAAGTTTTCACTCAAAACAGTTGAAAAGGTCAAGTTTTGACTGAAATAGGCCTGAACGTGAACTTTTCATTCAAATCCGCTCCAAACTCACGGTTTGACTCAAAACAGGTCAAATATGCAGTTTGAGACTGAACGAGGGCCCAAAGTGAAGCTTTCATTCAAAACAGGAGGAAAGGACAAGTTTTCAGTGAAAGCGGCCTGAATGTCAAGTTTTCACTCAAAACAGCTCCAAACTCACGGTTTGACTCAAAACAGGTCAAATATGCAGTTTGAGACTGAACGAGGGCCGAAAGTGAAGCTTTCATTCAAAACAGGAGGAAAGGACAAGTTTTCAGTGAAAGCGGCCTGAATGTCAAGTTTTCACTCAAAACAGTTGAAAAGGTCAAGTTTTGACTGAAATAGGCCTGAACGTGAACTTTTCATTCAAATCCGCTCCAAACTCACGGTTTGACTCAAAACAGGTCAAATATGCAGTTTGAGACTGAACGAGGGCCCAAAGTGAAGCTTTCATTCAAAACAGGAGGAAAGGACAAGTTTTCAGTGAAAGCGGCCTGAATGTCAAGTTTTCACTCAAAACAGCTCCAAACTCACGGTTTGACTCAAAACAGGTCAAATATGCAGTTTGAGACTGAACGAGGGCCCAAAGTGAAGCTTTCATTCAAAACAGGAGGAAAGGACAAGTTTTCAGTGAAAGCGGCCTGAATGTCAAGTTTTCACTCAAAACAGTTGAAAAGGTCAAGTTTTGACTGAAATAGGCCTGAACGTGAACTTTTCATTCAAATCCGCTCCAAACTCACGGTTTGACTCAAAACAGGTCAAATATGCAGTTTGAGACTGAACGAGGGCCCAAAGTGAAGCTTTCATTCAAAACAGGAGGAAAGGACAAGTTTTCAGTGAAAGCGGCCTGAATGTCAAGTTTTCACTCAAAACAGTTGAAAAGGTCAAGTTTTGACTGAAATAGGCCTGAACGTGAACTTTTCATTCAAATCCGCTCCAAACTCACGGTTTGACTCAAAACAGGTCAAATATGCAGTTTGAGACTGAACGAGGGCCCGAAAGTGAAGCTTTCATTCAAAACAGGAGGAAAGGACAAGTTTTCAGTGAAAGCGGCCTGAATGTCAAGTTTTCACTCAAAACAGCTCCAAACTCACGGTTTGACTCAAAACAGGTCAAATATGCAGTTTGAGACTGAACGAGGGCCCAAAGTGAAGCTTTCATTCAAAACAGGAGGAAAGGACCAAGTTTTCAGTGAAAGCGGCCTGAATGTCAAGTTTTCACTCAAAACAGTTGAAAAGGTCAAGTTTTGACTGAAATAGGCCTGAACGTGAACTTTTCATTCAAATCCGCTCCAAACTCACGGTTTGACTCAAAACAGGTCAAATATGCAGTTTGAGACTGAACGAGGGCCCAAAGTGAAGCTTTCATTCAAAACAGGAGGAAAGGACAAGTTTTCAGTGAAAGCGGCCTGAATGTCAAGTTTTCACTCAAAACAGCTCCAAACTCACGTTTTGACTCAAAACAGGTCAAATATGCAGTTTGAGACTGAACGAGGGCCCAAAGTGAAGCTTTCATTCAAAACAGGAGGAAAGGACAAGTTTTCAGTGAAAGCGGCCTGAATGTCAAGTTTTCACTCAAAACAGTTGAAAAGGTCAAGTTTTGACTGAAATAGGCCTGAACGTGAACTTTTCATTCAAATCCGCTCCAAACTCACGGTTTGACTCAAAACAGGTCAAATATGCAGTTTGAGACTGAACGAGGGCCCAAAGTGAAGCTTTCATTCAAAACAGGAGGAAAGGACAAGTTTTCAGTGAAAGCGGCCTGAATGTCAAGTTTTCACTCAAAACAGCTCCAAACTCACGGTTTGACTCAAAACAGGTCAAATATGCAGTTTGAGACTGAACGAGGGCCGAAAGTGAAGCTTTCATTCAAAACAGGAGGAAAGGACAAGTTTTCAGTGAAAGCGGCCTGAATGTCAAGTTTTCACTCAAAACAGTTGAAAAGGTCAAGTTTTGACTGAAATAGGCCTGAACGTGAACTTTTCATTCAAATCCGCTCCAAACTCACGGTTTGACTCAAAACAGGTCAAATATGCAGTTTGAGACTGAACGAGGGCCCAAAGTGAAGCTTTCATTCAAAACAGGAGGAAAGGACAAGTTTTCAGTGAAAGCGGCCTGAATGTCAAGTTTTCACTCAAAACAGTTGAAAAGGTCAAGTTTTGACTGAAATAGGCCTGAACGTGAACTTTTCATTCAAATCCGCTCCAAACTCACGGTTTGACTCAAAACAGGTCAAATATGCAGTTTGAGACTGAACGAGGGCCCAAAGTGAAGCTTTCATTCAAAACAGGAGGAAAGGACAAGTTTTCAGTGAAAGCGGCCTGAATGTCAAGTTTTCACTCAAAACAGCTCCAAACTCACGGTTTGACTCAAAACAGGTCAAATATGCAGTTTGAGACTGAACAAGGGCCCAAAGTGAAGCTTTCATTCAAAACAGGAGGAAAGGACAAGTTTTCAGTGAAAGCGGCCTGAATGTCAAGTTTTCACTCAAAACAGTTGAAAAGGTCAAGTTTTGACTGAAATAGGCCTGAACGTGAACTTTTCATTCAAATCCGCTCCAAACTCACGGTTTGACTCAAAACAGGTCAAATATGCAGTTTGAGACTGAACGAGGGCCCAAAGTGAAGCTTTCATTCAAAACAGGAGGAAAGGACAAGTTTTCAGTGAAAGCGGCCTGAATGTCAAGTTTTCACTCAAAACAGTTGAAAAGGTCAAGTTTTGACTGAAATAGGCCTGAACGTGAACTTTTCATTCAAATCCGCTCCAAACTCACGGTTTGACTCAAAACAGGTCAAATATGCAGTTTGAGACTGAACGAGGGCCGAAAGTGAAGCTTTAATTCAAAACAGGAGGAAAGGACAAGTTTTCAGTGAAAGCGGCCTGAATGTCAAGTTTTCACTCTAAACAGCTCCAAACTCACGGTTTGACTCAAAACAGGTCAAATATGCAGTTTGAGACTGAACGAGGGCCCAAAGTGAAGCTTTCATTCAAAACAGGAGGAAAGGACAAGTTTTCAGTGAAAGCGGCCTGAATGTCAAGTTTTCACTCAAAACAGTTGAAAAGGTCAAGTTTTGACTGAAATAGGCCTGAACCGTGAACTTTTCATTCAAATCCGCTCCAAACTCACGGTTTGACTCAAAACAGGTCAAATATGCAGTTTGAGACTGAACGAGGGCCCAAAGTGAAGCTTTCATTCAAAACAGGAGGAAAGGACAAGTTTTCAGTGAAAGCGGCCTGAATGTCAAGTTTTCACTCAAAACAGTTGAAAAGGTCAAGTTTGACTGAAATAGGCCTGAACGTGAACTTTTCATTCAAATCCGCTCCAAACTCACGGTTTGACTCAAAACAGGTCAAATATGCAGTTTGAGACTGAACGAGGGCCCAAAGTGAAGCTTTCATTCAAAACAGGAGGAAAGGACAAGTTTTCAGTGAAAGCGGCCTGAATGTCAAGTTTTCACTCAAAACAGTTGAAAAGGTCAAGTTTTGACTGAAATAGGCCTGAACGTGAACTTTTCATTCAAATCCGCTCCAAACTCACGGTTTGACTCAAAACAGGTCAAATATGCAGTTTGAGACTGAACGAGGGCCCAAAGTGAAGCTTTCATTCAAAACAGGAGGAAAGGACAAGTTTTCAGTGAAAGCGGCCTGAATGTCAAGTTTTCACTCAAAACAGCTCCAAACTCACGGTTTGACTCAAAACAGGTCAAATATGCAGTTTGAGACTGAACGAGGGGCCCAAAGTGAAGCTTTCATTCAAAACAGGAGGAAAGGACAAGTTTTCAGTGAAAGCGGCCTGAATGTCAAGTTTTCACTCAAAACAGTTGAAAAGGTCAAGTTTTGACTGAAATAGGCATGAACGTGAACTTTTCATTCAAATCCGCTCCAAACTCACGGTTTGACTCAAAACAGGTCAAATATGCAGTTTGAGACTGAACGAGGGCCCAAAGTGAAGCTTTCATTCAAAACAGGAGGAAAGGACAAGTTTTCAGTGAAAGCGGCCTGAATGTCAAGTTTTCACTCAAAACAGCTCCAAACTCACGGTTTGACTCAAAACAGGTCAAATATGCAGTTTGAGACTGAACGAGGGCCCAAAGTGAAGCTTTCATTCAAAACAGGAGGAAAGGACAAGTTTTCAGTGAAAGCGCCTGAATGTCAAGTTTTCACTCAAAACAGTTGAAAAGGTCAAGTTTTGACTGAAATAGGCCTGAACGTGAACTTTTCATTCAAATCCGCTCCATACTCGCTATCATAGACAGGTCAAATATGCAGTTTGAGACTGATCGAGGGCCCAAAGTGAAGCTTTCATTCAAAACAGGAGGAAAGGACAAGTTTTCAGTGAAAGCGGCCTGAATGTCAAGTTTTCACTCAAAACAGTTGAAAAGGTCAAGTTTTGACTGAAATAGGCCTGAACGTGAACTTTTCATTCAAATCCGCTCCAAACTCACGGTTTGACTCAAAACAGGTCAAATATGCAGTTTGAGACTGAACGAGGGCCCAAAGTGAAGCTTTCATTCAAACAGGAGGAAAGGACAAGTTTTCAGTGAAAGCGGCCTGAATGTCAAGTTTTCACTCAAAACAGTTGAAAAGGTCAAGTTTTGACTGAAATAGGCCTGAACGTGAACTTTTCATTCAAATCCGCTCCAAACTCACGGTTTGACTCAAAACAGGTCAAATATGCAGTTTGAGACTGAACGAGGGCCAAAGTGAAGCTTTCATTCAAAACAGGAGGAAAGGACAAGTTTTCAGTGAAAGCGGCCTGAATGTCAAGTTTTCACTCAAAACAGCTCCAAACTCACGGTTTGACTCAAAACAGGTCAAATATGCAGTTTGAGACTGAACGAGGGCCCAAAGTGAAGCTTTCATTCAAAACAGGAGGAAAGGACAAGTTTTCAGTGAAAGCGGCCTGAATGTCAAGTTTTCACTCAAAACAGTTGAAAAGGTCAAGTTTTGACTGAAATAGGCCTGAACGTGAACTTTTCATTCAAATCCGCTCCAAACTCACGGTTTGACTCAAAACAGGTCAAATATGCAGTTTGAGACTGAACGAGGGCCCAAGTGAAGCTTTCATTCAAAACAGGAGGAAAGGACAAGTTTTCAGTGAAAGCGGCCTGAATGTCAAGTTTTCACTCAAAACAGTTGAAAAGGTCAAGTTTTGACTGAAATAGGCCTGAACGTGAACTTTTCATTCAAATCCGCTCCAAACTCACGGTTTGACTCAAAACAGGTCAAATATGCAGTTTGAGACTGAACGAGGGCCCAAAGTGAAGCTTTCATTCAAAACAGGAGGAAAGGACAAGTTTTCAGTGAAAGCGGCCTGAATGTCAAGTTTTCACTCAAAACAGTTGAAAAGGTCAAGTTTTGACTGAAATAGGCCTGAACGTGAACTTTTCATTCAAATCCGCTCCAAACTCACGGTTTGACTCAAAACAGGTCAAATATGCAGTTTGAGACTGAACGAGGGCCGAAAGTGAAGCTTTAATTCAAAACAGGAGGAAAGGACAAGTTTTCAGTGAAAGCGGCCTGAATGTCAAGTTTTCACTCTAAACAGCTCCAAACTCACGGTTTGACTCAAAACAGGTCAAATATGCAGTTTGAGACTGAACGAGGGCCCAAAGTGAAGCTTTCATTCAAAACAGGAGGAAAGGACAAGTTTTCAGTGAAAGCGGCCTGATGTCAAGTTTTCACTCAAAACAGTTGAAAAGGTCAAGTTTTGACTGAAATAGGCCTGAACGTGAACTTTCATTCAAATCCGCTCCAAACTCACGGTTTGACTCAAAACAGGTCAAATATGCAGTTTGAGACTGAACGAGGGCCCAAAGTGAAGCTTTCATTCAAAACAGGAGGAAAGGACAAGTTTTCAGTGAAAGCGGCCTGAATGTCAAGTTTTCACTCAAAACAGTTGAAAAGGTCAAGTTTTGACTGAAATAGGCCTGAACGTGACTTTTCATTCAAATCCGCTCCAAACTCACGGTTTGACTCAAAACAGGTCAAATATGCAGTTTGAGACTGAACGAGGGCCCAAAGTGAAGCTTTCATTCAAACAGGAGGAAAGGACAAGTTTTCAGTGAAAGCGGCCTGAATGTCAAGTTTTCACTCAAACAGCTCCAAACTCACGGTTTGACTCAAAACAGGTCAAATATGCAGTTTGAGACTGAACGAGGGCCGAAAGTGAAGCTTTCATTCAAAACAGGAGGAAAGGACAAGTTTTCAGTGAAAGCGGCCTGAATGTCAAGTTTTCACTCAAAACAGCTCCAAACTCACGGTTTGACTCAAAACAGGTCAAATATGCAGTTTGAGACTGAACGAGGGCCAAAGTGAAGCTTTCATTCAAAACAGGAGGAAAGGACAAGTTTTCAGTGAAAGTGGCCTGAATGTCAAGTTTTCACTCAAAACAGTTGAAAAGGTCAAGCTTTGACTGAAATAGGCCTGACGTGAACTTTTCATTCAAATCCGCTCCAAACTCACGGTTTGACTCAAAACAGGTCAAATATGCAGTTTGAGACTGAACGAGGGCCCAAAGTGAAGCTTTCATTCAAAACAGGAGGAAAGGACAAGTTTTCAGTGAAAGCGGCCTGAATGTCAAGTTTTCACTCAAAACAGCTCCAAACTCACGGTTTGACTCAAAACAGGTCAAATATGCAGTTTGAGACTGAACGAGGGCCCAAAGTGAAGCTTTCATTCAAAACAGGAGGAAAGGACAAGTTTTCAGTGAAAGCGGCCTGAATGTCAAGTTTTCACTCAAAACAGTTGAAAAGGTCAAGTTTTGACTGAAATAGGCCTGAACGTGAACTTTTCATTCAAATCCGCTCCAAACTCACGGTTTGACTCAAAACAGGTCAAATATGCAGTTTGAGACTGAACGAGGGGCCCAAAGTGAAGCTTTCATTCAAAACAGGAGGAAAGGACAAGTTTTCAGTGAAAGCGGCCTGAATGTCAAGTTTTCACTCAAAACAGTTGAAAAGGTCTAGTTTGACTGAAATAGGCCTGAACGTGAACTTTTCATTCAAATCCGCTCCAAACTCACGGTTTGACTCAAAACAGGTCAAATATGCAGTTTGAGACTGAACGAGGGCCCGAAAGTGAAGCTTTCATTCAAAACAGGAGGAAAGGACAAGTTTTCAGTGAAAGCGGCCTGAATGTCAAGTTTTCACTCAAAACAGTTGAAAAGGTCTAGTTTTGACTGAAATAGGCCTGAACGTGAACTTTTCATTCAAATCCGCTCCAAACTCACGGTTTGACTCAAAACAGGTCAAATATGCAGTTTGCGACTGAACGAGGGCCCAAAGTGAAGCTTTCATTCAAAACAGGAGGAAAGGACAAGTTTTCAGTGAAAGCGGCCTGAATGTCAAGTTTTCACTCAAAACAGCTCCAAACTCACGGTTTGACTCAAAACAGGTCAAATATGCAGTTTGAGACTGAACGAGGGCCGAAAGTGAAGCTTTCATTCAAAACAGGAGGAAAGGACAAGTTTTCAGTGAAAGCGGCCTGAATGTCAAGTTTTCACTCAAATCCGCTCCAAACTCACGGTTTGACTCAAAACAGGTCAAATATGCAGTTTGCGACTGAACGAGGGCCCAAAGTGAAGCTTTCATTCAAAACAGGAGGAAAGGACAAGTTTTCAGTGAAAGCGGCCTGATGTCAAGTTTTCACTCAAAACAGTTGAAAAGGTCAAGTTTTGACTGAAATAGGCCTGAACGTGAACTTTTCATTCAAATCCGCTCCAAACTCACGGTTTGACTCAAAACAGGTCAAATATGCAGTTTGAGACTGATCGAGGGCCCCAAAGTGAAGCTTTCATTCAAACAGGAGGAAAGGACAAGTTTTCAGTGAAAGCGGCCTGAATGTCAAGTTTTCACTCAAAACAGTTGAAAGGTCAAGTTTTGACTGAAATAGGCCTGAATGTGAACTTTTCATTCAAATCCGCTCCAAACTCACGGTTTGACTCAAAACAGGTCAAATATGCAGTTTGAGACTGAACGAGGGCCCAAAGTGAAGCTTTCATTCAAAACAGGAGAAAGGACAAGTTTTCAGTGAAAGCGGCCTGAATGTCAAGTTTTCACTCAAAACAGTTGAAAAGGTCAAGTTTTGACTGAAATAGGCCTGAACGTGAACTTTTCATTCAAATCCGCTCCAAACTCACGGTTTGACTCAAAACAGGTCAAATATGCAGTTTGAGACTGAACGAGGGCCCAAAGTGAAGCTTTCATTCAAAACAGGAGGAAAGGACAAGTTTTCAGTGAAAGCGGCCTGAATGTCAAGTTTTCACTCAAAACAGCTCCAAACTCACGGTTTGACTCAAAACAGGTCAAATATGCAGTTTGAGACTGAACGAGGGCCCAAAGTGAAGCTTTCATTCAAAACAGGAGGAAAGGACAAGTTTTCAGTGAGAAAGCGGCCTGAATGTCAAGTTTTCACTCAAAACAGTTGAAAAGGTCAAGTTTTGACTGAAATAGGCCTGAACGTGAACTTTTCATTCAAATCCGCTCCAAACTCACGGTTTGACTCAAAACAGGTCAAATATGCAGTTTGAGACTGAACGAGGGCCCAAAGTGAAGCTTTCATTCAAAACAGGAGGAAAGGACAAGTTTTCAGTGAAAGCGGCCTGAATGTCAAGTTTTCACTCAAAACAGTTGAAAAGGTCAAGTTTTGACTGAAATAGGCCTGAACGTGAACTTTTCATTCAAATCCGCTCCAAACTCACGGTTTGACTCAAAACAGGTCAAATATGCAGTTTGAGACTGAACGAGGGCCCAAAGTGAAGCTTTCATTCAAAACAGGAGGAAAGGACAAGTTTTCAGTGAAAGCGGCCTGAATGTCAAGTTTTCACTCAAAACAGTTGAAAAGGTCAAGTTTGACTGAAATAGGCCTGAACGTGAACTTTCATTCAAATCCGCTCCAAACTCACGGTTTGACTCAAAACAGGTCAAATATGCAGTTTGAGACTGAACGAGGGCCCAAAGTGAAGCTTTCATTCAAAACAGGAGGAAAGGACAAGTTTCAGTGAAAGCGGCCTGAATGTCAAGTTTTCACTCAAAACAGCTCCAAACTCACGGTTTGACTCAAAACAGGGTCAAATATGCAGTTTGAGACTGAACGAGGGCCGAAAGTGAAGCTTTCATTCAAAACAGGAGGAAAGGACAAGTTTTCAGTGAAAGCGGCCTGAATGTCAAGTTTTCACTCAAAACAGCTCCAAACTCACGGTTTGACTCAAAACAGGTCAAATATGCAGTTTGAGACTGAACGAGGGCCCAAAGTGAAGCTTTCATTCAAAACAGGAGGAAAGGACAAGTTTCAGTGAAAGTGGCCTGAATGTCAAGTTTTCACTCAAAACAGTTGAAAAGGTCAAGCTTTGACTGAAATAGGCCTGAACGTGAACTTTTCATTCAAATCCGCTCCAAACTCACGGTTTGACTCAAAACAGGTCAAATATGCAGTTTGAGACTGAACGAGGGCCCAAAGTGAAGCTTTCATTCAAAACAGGAGGAAAGGACAAGTTTCAGTGAAAGCGGCCTGAATGTCAAGTTTTCACTCAAAACAGTTGAAAAGGTCAAGTTTTGACTGAAATAGGCCTGAACGTGAACTTTTCATTCAAATCCGCTCCAAACTCACGGTTTGACTCAAAACAGGTCAAATATGCAGTTTGAGACTGAACGAGGGCCCAAGTGAAGCTTTCATTCAAAACAGGAGGAAAGGACAAGTTTTCAGTGAAAGCGGCCTGAATGTCAAGTTTTCACTCAAAACAGTTGAAAAGGTCAAGTTTTGACTGAAATAGGCCTGAACGTGAACTTTTCATTCAAATCCGCTCCAAACTCACGGTTTGACTCAAAACAGGTCAAATATGCAGTTTGAGACTGAACGAGGGCCCAAAGTGAAGCTTTCATTCAAAACAGGAGGAAAGGACAAGTTTTCAGTGAAAGCGGCCTGAATGTCAAGGTTTTCACTCAAAACAGTTGAAAAGGTCAAGTTTTGACTGAAATAGGCCTGAACGTGAACTTTTCATTCAAATCCGCTCCAAACTCACGGTTTGACTCAAAACAGGTCAAATATGCAGTTTGAGACTGAACGAGGGCCCAAAGTGAAGCTTTCATTCAAACAGGAGGAAAGGACAAGTTTTCAGTGAAAGCGGCCTGAATGTCAAGTTTTCACTCAAAACAGCTCCAAACTCACGGTTTGACTCAAAACAGGTCAAATATGCAGTTTGAGACTGAACGAGGGCCGAAAGTGAAGCTTTCATTCAAAACAGGAGGAAAGGACAAGTTTTCAGTGAAAGCGGCCTGAATGTCAAGTTTTCACTCAAAACAGCTCCAAACTCACGGTTTGACTCAAAACAGGTCAAATATGCAGTTTGAGACTGAACGAGGGCCAAAGTGAAGCTTTCATTCAAAACAGGAGGAAAGGACAAGTTTTCAGTGAAAGTGGCCTGAATGTCAAGTTTTCACTCAAAACAGTTGAAAAAGGTCAAGCTTTGACTGAAATAGGCCTGAACGTGAACTTTTCATTCAAATCCGCTCCAAACTCACGGTTTGACTCAAAACAGGTCAAATATGCAGTTTGAGACTGAACGAGGGCCCAAAGTGAAGCTTTCATTCAAACAGGAGGAAAGGACAAGTTTTCAGTGAAAGCGGCCTGAATGTCAAGTTTTCACTCAAAACAGCTCCAAACTCACGGTTTGACTCAAAACAGGTCAAATATGCAGTTTGAGACTGAACGAGGGCCAAAGTGAAGCTTTCATTCAAAACAGGAGGAAAGGACAAGTTTTCAGTGAAAGCGGCCTGAATGTCAAGTTTTCACTCAAAACAGTTGAAAAGGTCAAGTTTTGACTGAAATAGGCCTGAACGTGAACTTTTCATTCAAATCCGCTCCAAACTCACGGTTTGACTCAAAACAGGTCAAATATGCAGTTTGAGACTGAACGAGGGCCCAAAGTGAAGCTTTCATTCAAAACAGGAGGAAAGGACAAGTTTTCAGTTGAAAGCGGCCTGAATGTCAAGTTTTCACTCAAAACAGTTGAAAAGGTCAAGTTTTGACTGAAATAGGCCTGAACGTGAACTTTTCATTCAAATCCGCTCCCAAACTCACGGTTTGACTCAAACAGGTCAAATATGCAGTTTGAGACTGAACGAGGGCCCAAAGTGAAGCTTTCATTCAAAACAGGAGGAAAGGACAAGTTTTCAGTGAAAGCGGCCTGAATGTCAAGTTTTCACTCAAAACAGTTGAAAAGGTCAAGTTTTGACTGAAATAGGCCTGAACGTGAACTTTTCATTCAAATCCGCTCCAAACTCACGGTTTGACTCAAAACAGGTCAAATATGCAGTTTGAGACTGAACGAGGGCCGAAAGTGAAGCTTTAATTCAAAACAGGAGGAAAGGACAAGTTTTCAGTGAAAGCGGCCTGAATGTCAAGTTTTCACTCTAAACAGCTCCAAACTCACGGTTTGACTCAAAACAGGTCAAATATGCAGTTTGAGACTGAACGAGGGCCCAAAGTGAAGCTTTCATTCAAAACAGGAGGAAAGGACAAGTTTTCAGTGAAAGCGGCCTGAATGTCAAGTTTTCACTCAAAACAGTTGAAAAGGTCTAGTTTTGACTGAAATAGGCCTGAACGTGAACTTTTCATTCAAATCCGCTCCAAACTCACGGTTTGACTCAAAACAGGTCAAATATGCAGTTTGCGACTGAACGAGGGCCCAAAGTGAAGCTTTCATTCAAAACAGGAGGAAAGGACAAGTTTTCAGTGAAAGCGGCCTGAATGTCAAGTTTTCACTCAAAACAGCTCCAAACTCACGGTTTGACTCAAAACAGGTCAAATATGCAGTTTGAGACTGAACGAGGGCCGAAAGTGAAGCTTTCATTCAAAACAGGAGGAAAGGACAAGTTTTCAGTGAAAACGGCCTGAATGTCAAGTTTTCACTCAAAACAGCTCCAAACTCACGGTTTGACTCAAAACAGGTCAAATATGCAGTTTGAGACTGAACGAGGGCCGAAAGTGAAGCTTTCATTCAAAACAGGAGGAAAGGACAAGTTTTCAGTGTAAGCGGCCTGAATGTCAAGTTTCACTCAAAACAGTTTGAAAAGGTCAAGTTTTGACTGAAATAGGCCTGAACGTGAACTTTTCATTCAAATCCGCTCCAAACTCACGGTTTGACTCAAAACAGGTCAAATATGCAGTTTGAGACTGAACGAGGGCCCAAAGTGAAGCTTTCATTCAAAACAGGAGGAAAGGACAAGTTTTCAGTGAAAGCGGCCTGAATGTCAAGTTTTCACTCAAAACAGCTCCAAACTCACGGTTTGACTCAAAACAGGTCAAATATGCAGTTTGAGACTGAACGAGGGCCCAAAGTGAAGCTTTCATTCAAAACAGGAGGAAAGGACAAGTTTTCAGTGAAAGCGGCCTGAATGTCAAGTTTTCACTCAAAACAGCTCCAAACTCACGGTTTGACTCAAAACAGGTCAAATATGCAGTTTGAGACTGACGAGGGCCCAAAGTGAAGCTTTCATTCAAAACAGGAGGAAAGGACAAGTTTTCAGTGAAAGCGGCCTGAATGTCAAGTTTTCACTCAAAACAGTTGAAAAGGTCAAGTTTTGACTGAAATAGGCCTGAACGTGAACTTTTCATTCAAATCCGCTCCAAACTCACGGTTTGACTCAAACAGGTCAAATATGCAGTTTGAGACTGAACGAGGGCCCAAAGTGAAGCTTTCATTCAAAACAGGAGGAAAGGACAAGTTTTCAGTGAAAGCGGCCTGAATGTCAAGTTTTCACTCAAAACAGCTCCAAACTCACGGTTTGACTCAAACAGGTCAAATATGCAGTTTGAGACTGAACGAGGGCCGAAAGTGAAGCTTTCATTCAAAACAGGAGGGAAAGGACAAGTTTTCAGTGAAAGCGGCCTGAATGTCAAGTTTTCACTCAAAACAGTTGAAAAGGTCAAGTTTTGACTGAAATAGGCCTGAACGTGAACTTTTCATTCAAATCCGCTCCAAACTCACGGTTTTGACTCAAAACAGGTCAAATATGCAGTTTGAGACTGAACGAGGGCCCAAAGTGAAGCTTTCATTCAAAACAGGAGGAAAGGACAAGTTTTCAGTGAAAGCGGCCTGAATGTCAAGTTTTCACTCAAAACAGCTCCAAACTCACGGTTTGACTCAAAACAGGTCAAATATGCAGTTTGAGACTGAACGAGGGCCCAAAGTGAAGCTTTCATTCAAAACAGGAGGAAAGGACAAGTTTTCAGTGAAAGCGGCCTGAATGTCAAGTTTTCACTCAAAACAGTTGAAAAGGTCAAGTTTTGACTGAAATAGGCCTGAACGTGAACTTTTCATTCAAATCCGCTCCAAACTCACGGTTTGACTCAAAACAGGTCAAATATGCAGTTTGAGACTGAACGAGGGCCGAAAGTGAAGCTTTCATTCAAACAGGAGGAAAGGACAAGTTTTCAGTGAAAGCGGCTGAATGTCAAGTTTTCACTCAAAACAGCTCCAAACTCACGGTTTGACTCAAACAGGTCAAATATGCAGGTTTGAGACTGAACGAGGGCCGAAAGTGAAGCTTTCATTCAAAACAGGAGGAAAGGACAAGTTTTCAGTGAAAGCGGCCTGAATGTCAAGTTTTCACTCAAAACAGCTCCAAACTCACGGTTTGACTCAAAACAGGTCAAATATGCAGTTTGAGACTGAACGAGGGCCCAAAGTGAAGCTTTCATTCAAAACAGGAGGAAAGGACAAGTTTTCAAGTGAAAGCGGCCTGAATGTCAAGTTTTCACTCAAAACAGCTCCAAACTCACGGTTTGACTCAAACAGGTCAAATATGCAGTTTGAGACTGAACGAGGGCCCAAAGTGAAGCTTTCATTCAAAACAGGAGGAAAGGACAAGTTTTCAGTGAAAGCGGCCTGAATGTCAAGTTTTCACTCAAAACAGTTGAAAAGGTCTAGTTTTGACTGAAATAGGACTGAACGTGAACTTTTCATTTCAAATCCGCTCCAAACTCACGGTTTGACTCAAAACAGGTCAAATATGCGTTTGAGACTGAACGAGGGCCGAAAGTGAAGCTTTCATTCAAAACAGGAGGAAAGGACAAGTTTTCAGTGAAAACGGCCTGAATGTCAAGTTTTCACTCAAAACAGCTCCAAACTCACGGTTTGACTCAAAACAGGTCAAATATGCAGTTTGAGACTGAACGAGGGCCGAAAGTGAAGCTTTCATTCAAAACAGGAGGAAAGGACAAGTTTTCAGTGTAAGCGGCCTGAATGTCAAGTTTTCACTCAAAACAGTTGAAAAGGCTCAAGTTTTGACTGAAATAGGCC
>NW_027261266.1:0-37587 GCF_043641665.1 Enoplosus armatus | reverse complement strand
AACGGGGTAAAGTTACAAACACACGGACAGAGGTTAAAATCTAATCCCAGAAAAATCCACCAGCCAGAGAGACACAGTCTGATATACAGAAGCAGTTTGAGGCTGGACCTAAACACATCAATGAGACGGGCCCACCTCTGTCTGAGGGGACATCTGTCTTTACTCACACCACATTAATTATCATTCAACTTCTGTATGGCTTTCAAGCTTATATCGTAACAATTTACAACAGTTTAAATGTGCATGTCTACTTTGTTTTCACATCTAAAAAGCTTGGTGACCTGAGTTGAGTTTAAATTCCCGACCGACAATTAGGGTTGTGCGATAAGACAATATACATTTACCAGGTCCCGAGGAAGCTCTCTGTATATTAGGCCATTGTGGGCAATGTTGCAAATCAATGAGCAGGACTGATTTATGATAATATTGGATTTTTATATGACTTTTGCATCAATGTGATGAATTACATTCATTTATCAGGTATTTTATTAGCTTGATTAGCCATAAACAGACAGTTTCTAACTTCTAACCCTAAGTGTGCTGCTGAGAGATAATAGCAAGGCAAAAGCTATTGATTTCTTTTCTGCCTGTCTGATGGTCTTCGCAGCGCTGGTGACACACAGACCCCGCTTCCTGAGCTTCCTCTTCATCACTCTAACTCACACCAAACACCTTGATGAACACATACACCCTATTTACCCCATTCATTGATACTTTTTGTCTTCAAACAGAAACGTGGACGTGGATCATCAAGGCTCAGTAAGCTTCTGATTGTGGACACTGGAGAAAATCATCCGAAACTCACATACTGAGCTGCCAGGGATGGTTACTGTACAGTAGGTGACTTGTGCCCAAGCTGCCCAACAGTTCTCTGCCTTTGTATACAAACAAGATTTAACAGAGACATATTCAATGGCGCAGCAACTGTGCAACAGTTACAGAGTGTGACGTTACAGTGCATGGCACCCATGGCTTGTGACACAATACATTTCCAGTCAAAAGAGGGTCAGACTTTACTGGCAGGGCCGTCTGTCGTCGCCAAACTCCTAATTGTCCCGTTTTACCTTGCAGGGTTTTGACAGTCCAGTGTAACATTGATTTAAAGCAGGGCAGTGTGAGAACCAAAGCGGTGGCATCGCAGTAAAGTGTTTCAGGAGAAAGCTCCCAGCCAGGCAGAGAGGTGTCGAGTGAAAGTTTGCAGTGAAATAGCTGGGAAGGTAATGTTGATCAATCAACACAAATCAGGACTGACAGTGTGCAGTGAAATCTTGTCCGACGATGTCTCTCTTTTTTGCCATAGGGTGCAAACGCACAGATTTGGGAGAATTGAAAGTCTAATGCAAGGCAGCACCAATAACATTAGTTAAAAAAAATGTGGTTCCTTCTGGACAGAAATGATTTAAAAATGGCACCTTAAAAACACACTCTCTCTCTCTCTAGATAAGCAAATGAGTGAGCATACTGATACTTGAAATGGCAGGTAGACTACTTTTTAATGCCTATTTCCCAACTTTTGTTTTAAACTGGTGGGGCAGCTGGTTTATGTCTTAACATTAACAATATGACACCACATTTCTACATGCATCTGTGTGTATTTGTATCTCTGCATGCATGGCTTCACCATGTTGCACACATCCATTTTGTGTTGCGTTGAGACCTCAAATCAACAAATCAAGCACATAGCCTCTTCAGCATCACTGTATACACAGAAATGTGTCAGCAGCTAAGAGGAACATGTAGTTTGAACAATATAGCCTCCTGAGAACACACTGGCAAAAATCCCAGAAAATTAACAAAAGCCCCCACCTACAGCATTTTGTTTAAATGAATGACTGCTACAAGAAACTGACACAACAATTTGTCAGTATTTGCAGCTCTTGTAGTACGTCTACAGACTCGCCACCTCTGCAGAAATCACCCATGCTATATATTGCAGCGAGATAGAGAGATGTAATAATAAGATATACAGTAGAAGGGAGCGGGGAGACTGCCTCTCGATTTTCCTGGCTGTGAAAGCAGATCTGGAGTGTTTAGAGGGTCTTGACAAGTCAAAATAAACTCTTGGCATTTCCCTTCTACCTTCGCGGCCAAATGCCACAGTATTCCTGGCCCGCTTCAGCAACAATAACATTACATAAACACAGATTACTGCTGGTTAGTGGGTGTCTGATCACCTATCTACAGGACCCCTGATGTGTGGCTCAATGTCTCTGCTGTGTGTTTTTGCATCTATATTGAATTTCACCTTCAGCCTTTTTACGTGTTCTGTGCTATCAAGTAAATAAACAGCAGTAGTTTGCCCCCCCCCCCATGATAATGGTGTGTGTGTGTGTGGATATGTGTGTGTGCATGTCCTGTTCCTGGGTGAAAGTGAGCGGAGAGAGAGAAGGGCTGGATATTGGGGGGGAAACTTGATTCCCGGTCGGCCATCCCAGAACAGACAGTCCCATCCCCCGGGAGACACATTTTGCCCCGAAAGGAGAAATTAATACAGCAACTAACCTCGATTCTCCTTTCTCTCCAACTCACTCCTGCTCTCCTCTGCCTATCTTTACCTCTATGCACACACAAATCACTCATCCCTTCCCCCCTTTGAGGGATAATATTGACCATGAACACCTTCAAAACAGGGATGTTTTCTTTACATTTTAATCTACTGGACTGACTGTATGCTCCGGACATACCCTCCCATCTCTTCCTGTTGGCTTTAAAGAGGCTACATTTCAATCCAAGTCACCATCAGCACGCATCTGGCCTGCTGAAGTGCCCTTGAGCAAGACACTGGATCCCTACCAGCTCCAGGGCTGCTGTTGTGGCAAGGGACAAGCGGAAAGAGAATTTTTCCTACAGGGATCGATAGAGTATCACATTATCTTTATTATCATTTATCCTTAGCGACCCAAAATCAAGCTCCCTCCTGCTCCTTCCTCCTTATTCTGCTTCTTGTCCTCTGTGTCTCACTTTGGTGTTAGCAGGTAGCAAGCCACTACACAAAAACATAAAGCCACAGCGGGGGAAGGCCAGGAGGTCAAAGCAGTCGCTGCAGAATGTGACAGGCCACTGAAAGAGACGTCAGGACACATGACAAGAGACCTCCAGGCAGGCCGTCACACACACACACACACACAGGCCAGGTGTCTGTTATATACATTGTATTGTATCCTGATCAAGACATCTTGACTCAAATACGACCTTGCGTCTGTCCCCAAAACCGTGTCTTAATCTGCCAAAATCATCTTCTCTGAGTTCCTGCCCAATCCAGTTACTCTGGCCTTAATCTCATTAGAAGCTCGACTGGACGTTGGTTAGGGTTAGGGTTAGGGTTAATCAGTTATCAAAATAGTTGCCAATTAAATGTTCTGTCAATCAACCTACCTGTATTATTTATTTATCTATTTATTTACACATTTTTCTCAAGGTATAGCTGATCTTGCATACTCTTGTACACAAATGGACCAGTCAATCAGGACTGAGAGGAAGAAAGGCGAAGAAGGTGAAGAGACAGAGAAGCAGTGAGGGAGGGGAAGTCAATTAGACGGGGCAGCGCAGTTAATGAGAGATGATATTCCCACTAAGGACGAAGGAGGGCATGATGGAGGAGAGAGAGAGAGTGACGGAAGAGCAGAGGTATTCGGGCCATAAAGGATTCTTAATGGAGCAGAATTTACACAACCTGCTGAGGTGAACAGATAAAAAAAACAGCAGCGGTAAATGAACAACAAGCATTCAATCTGCAGTCCTGAGCAGGTTAAAAAACCCACACAAAGTGCCGAGTGGCTTTCTCCCTTCACTACTTTATGGTGCCACTTCCCCCTCCGCTCCTTCTTTCTCTCTTACTTAGTCATCAATAAAAACACATTCATGTGCTGACAAAAAAAGCAAACAACAAAACAAAAAAGCTATTTTCTGATGTTACTCAGACCATTAATAATAAAATAAAAACACAAATGCATCAGTGGTTTTTGGAGGATGCCGGGGGTTGAAAACCTGGAAAAGCAAACCAGACTGTTTCCATGACCCAGGTGAGAAAGTAGATTAGCTGGCTCGGACTGGGTTCAGAGGGAGGGAAAACTGCAAGGACAGACAGATAGAGGGAACACATTCAATCAACAAGCTGTCCCGGCTAAATGAGTTTAATAATGTCAGAAAGGCAATTCACCTTTAATGAAAAGCTTGCAAGCCACATTCTGTGTACAGTACTGTTAGCACAAAAGATGTGTGAAGAATTATATAGTTTGACCAAACCATCAATGGAGACTAATGCTCTCCATTGATGGATTGGCTGCGAGTCCTGTTGTGGGTATCTCCCTCCACATCTATAAATAATGTGGCTTTAGGCTCAAGCTTTCCTAAACAGACACCATCACTGATGCCGGTGCCATAAAAGGTTAAAGTGAAGGGTTTATCTGGCCAAGATTTATCCGACATGAGAAGTTTACTTTGGAAAGTTGTGAAGCTACTGTTTCAGATCAACGGGAGGAAGAGAGAAAGAAGTCGGTGTCCTTTTCCCCGTCAGACTAATGATAATTTCTTTAAAAGCATAAACAACGTGTTACTAAAAGATGTTCTCTCATACATTCAATTACTGCAGAGTGAGGTGTATTTGTTTACATCCAAATGTGCAGTTTGCGAGACAGACATCTTAAAGTGCTACTTCTGGGATTTAGTGTGTCATTTGCATGAAGTTGGGTGACTCACAAGTTCTCACAAATTTAAAACAGAATGGCCAAAGTCGAAGCAGCGGAAGGCAAGATATCCTCACTTTTAGTCCCTAGTATGGGTAAAGCTTGACCTTACGCTTTCTATAATGCAAGTCTTTTTGTCAGATCCTTCCTCCCTGGTAAACTCCACACCTTCGGTTAGTAACACAGGCTTTCTGGAGACCAAGAAAAACTAAAGAATCAGTTGTTTCAGCAAGTCCTCCAAAACCTTGTTTACATCCAAGTTACAAAGCCTCAAGCGGCTGACGGGAGCAAAGGAGCAAAACATTACTGCAACCATGGCGAACAATGTAAGAATGTTAACCCACACCATGATCTTTACCGAAACCTAACCAAACCATAACCATAGTGTTGTCACATCATAAAACTGTTTTATTTTACAACAATAATTCATAACATTTTGGCGTCCACTTCTGAGATAACCCTGATTTTCAGAGCTCGTCCAGAGCCACCGAGGACTTTACACAACTGTTTTCACAGGCTAAATTCACCTTTAACTTGACAGCTACATGATATTCTCAAGAGCAAATTTGCTAAACTCTCAATTAGCCTGTCACAGGAGGGTTAGCACAGAGCTTCTCATAAAACAACTACTTGTAAAGACATTTCTCTTGAACCCACTAATACAGATGATACTGCTCGAGCTCGACTCTAAAAACTCCATGTTATAATTTCGCTCCACATCTCTGCTCTCTCCTTTGTAAGACATCAATAATACATGACCGGTATATTTTCACCCTCCTTAGAACCAATCAATCACTCTGGCTGGCCAGGGCTCGGTCTTGGCTGCTTTTCCTGTCCATCCACATGCACTGTTACTGTATATTCAGGCTGAGGTCCAGGGGAACGCTGTACCAAGCCAGAGACTAAGATGGTGTATGGCAGCCAAAGCCAGGATGAAGACATGACTACTTGGATTTCCACAGTGCTGGTATTATAAGAATAACCTGATCGGGGGAGGGGTCGCCTGATTTTAGACTGGAGTTCCACGGCCCCAGTGGACCTCCTGCTGGGATGAATTACTACAGGCAAAACAGGCGGCCCCATGTGATGGTCTATATGTGGCGCTGCCGATGGTGGAAACACATGAGAGGTCAAAGGTGAGGGGAAACACTGAAACTGATCCCTCTGAATGTTGTCGGTCATCTGCAAAACTCACAGGGCAGGTTTACACACACACACAGACTCTCCACAAGCATAAACACACACACACTCACAGATGACAGTACCAATAGTAGAGTAGATGACTTGATTAATCGATTAGTCAATGGACAGAAAATGAATCTGCAACAATTTTGATAATTAATTATTCATTAAAGTTCATTCTCAAGCAAAACTACCAATCATTCTCTTTTTTATATCATTGTAAAGTTCGTATCTTTATGTTTTAAACTGTTGGTCAACCAAACAAGATATTTGAAAACGTCATCCTAACCTCTGGGAAATCACCATTTCCACACTTCTTATACACCCAAAAATTCATCAAAACAACAACCTGACAGATTAATTAATAATGGAAATAATCAGCCTTCTCAAAAATACCCACAGATCCTGTTTACACATCAAGTATAATACAATGAGGTGTTTTTTCTGAGCAATGCAGATACACTTTCTTACAACTCAAACTTTCTTGCTTGGGCCGCTGGTGTTTGTACAAACTTTAACGGACTTCACCAGCTCAGACAAGCAGACCGTCCCTCCTGCTGACATTGTAGTTTTACTGCAGGTGGAACAAAGAGAAGGGATTCAAAGATGACAAAGTTTTACTGTGAGTGAGTGAGGGGACCATAGCAAGACAAGCAGCACTTGACATTTCAAATGCACTATTTGAACCAGAGCCTGGGTGAACGCCAAAACCGTTGCAGCAAGCAGAGGAATTCTTTGTAGGTGGCCGTTTTTCATAGACCAATAGAAGTTTCTGGGAACGCTATTGTTTCTTTTAACTGCTGTAATTCTTACCTCTGCCTCCCTTTTGAAAACAAGGCTTTAAGTTGAATTTGTTCACCTAACTAATGCCAGGAGGAGGGGAGAGGAGAGGAGGAACTCAGTGCCAGCTCTGAATTAGCATACGGCTGTTACACTTGCAGGAGAGAGTGTTTGAAGAGGCGTGTCACCCACAGGAGACAGTCGACATACAGATGTGAAACAGTTTACGATACAGTAACCGGAAACGTTTAGAAGGCAGGATGTTAAAGTTACCCGGAACCTTTATCTGAGAGGGAAATCTGTCTCTCTGACGGTGCATCTTATGTGCAGCTGTGACAGCAACAAGGAGGGTTGTGGAGTGTGGTGGGACTTAAGTGGGCGCCCGTGGAGAGACATTACAGTGGAGAGCTACTTCACCCCTTTTCCATACACACTCCAACACACACACCTGCGAAGAGAGGTTCTCTTGAAGCAACGCATCTGTTCCAGCGTCCCCCGTTACAATGCAGGACTAATTAAAGGATCAAGGGAAGTTAGCACAGAGCCCTACAGTGTATGGCTTCATTTAATTACAATAGATCAACGCCGCCTTAATTGAGCTTCATCGTACAATGAATTTTCTTCACACATGGTACGCCTCACATGCAATTAATCAAAACAAATTCACAGCTCAGGGTGATACGCTATCATGGGAATGATGCACTCAGCCAGACATACTGTATGTGCACCCAACATACATCATGTCAAAGAGCTAAGATTTTCTAAAAGCCTATAGCAAGACTCTCAGGTACATCTTGCAATCTGTTATGAAGGCGACATAAAACAGGCCATCACAGAGGCGGCTCACTTCTAAAGTCAGTCCAGCTCCGTATTTGAGGCCGTGGCATCTGAAACATGATCTGGGCACATCGGAGCGCCTGGTCTGCCTTCTCTGACAGAGAAATAACAGCAATTGCAGAGCTGCCACCTAGTAATGTCAGGGAGAATGTCACCCCGCAACTACCCTGCAAAGGCCATCGCTCTTAATGAGAAACACAAAGGGTAGAGGCGGTACACGACTTGTAGCTCTGTGTGTGCTGCAAAGACATGTTTGCAGTCCCGTGGGAATGGAAGAAGGAAGAAACAAAAGGAGGGAAGTGAAAGAGGCAAGGGACAACGTGAGACTAGTGCTTGCCAATCTGCCCTCACTAATGTGCCGACAGTATATGATGAGAACACATATGAGATTCGTGGCTCTGCAGTGGGATTTCCCTCTGTTATAAACACATGATGGCATTGGCAGGGAGACTGCTGTACTTGTCTAAACAACGACACGGAAAGTACGGCCCGGTCCAAGGAGCTCCCACACATAATGCTGCGTCCAACATGTGCCAGACGCAGACACAGCTGCAGGACAGCTGCTGGTGCACAACTGTCCCGGGCTGAAATATAGTGGCACACACTTTGGTAAATATTCACTGAGTGAACTTTGACTTTTAATGGGACACTTGGGCCTACCATTCACACCAAGCGTTCTGCTTTTTCTTTAGTTATTAATGAGGTCAAATTTTAATCTAATCTAATTTGGTTTGAACAAATGAGTGCTGTATGTTTTACATATTAGTCCTGAGCTGTTGGTCTTACAGAAGGGAACAGCCACCGTTGCCAGTGAGCTCATACTTTTCCAGTGTTTACATGATGTAAACATTATAGAGCATATGGCACGCGGGTGCTTTAAAGCCCTGACAGAATACTTTCTACAGCTGCTTTAGTTTGAGCTCTATGTTTAGTGCATGTGTTTAATTGGTGAGATTATCCTTCATGGTGTTAAAAAGCTGTCACAAAATGGGTTCAAGTTTTTTTTACTTATGCATTATTTACTGCACCAGTCAGAAAAATGCTGCCACAAAACAAGTCCAGCGACAATAAAGTTACCACACTTACACCACCATCACATGGAAACACTGATGTTACTTTTTACTTACTACCATTACAAACCTTCCCAGTACATCATTCACACCTCTCCACTGTTTAAACTCATTAGTCAAGCAAAAAACAAAACATACTGCAAAGTAATTAATTTAAAAGTATGACATCAGCAGGCATCAGAAATGTTTACAAAGGGATTTTGATTTTTAAAAAATGCCATCACCCCCTGTGGATTTGAACAAATTCAATTTAATATCCAAGGTCCTCCTGGTGATTTAATCAGAGAGCGACAAGAGGAAATTGAACAGAGGACCGCGTGTTGTGATGATGTATGGCATATGGCCTGCTAATTGCCGCATAAGCAACTCTGCTTGGTTAATTGGAAAATGCATCAAATGACTGCTGGCGTATACACTGATCAAAACACATGATTGGAAACAAGCATGTGGCTTCGCTCACTAACTTTATGTTATGAGACTTTTAAAAAGTTGTTACTGGAAAAGAAAAGACAGATAATGGTCAAATGTGGAGTTTTAACTTTGATTTGGTCACTGGCAAATACACTGTGACAACGATGATGATACACTTACATGAACGCGTGGTAGATGAAGGCGCATCCTCTTGGTCTTTCCAGCACGTTGTACAGGCAGTTTTGCAACTTTCTGAAGCGCTTGCTTGAAGTAGACGTGTTGGCCCGGGGTCCGGGCGGCCCGGGCAGCGGGGTGCCCAGCAGACCCGTGCGGTGAGACGGGTGTCCGCGCTCCGGGGTGGACGGCTCGCTTCTCTCCGTGTGGACAGCGGTGAGAGCCACAAACTCTACCCGCCTGTCATCGTTCGGAGCCGGGGGCACCAGCATTCTGATGCCGCCGTTGTTTGACGGGCTTCCTAACATCTTCAGGCTGACACGATTAAACTACACATGAGGTGACACTTCTCACTGGATCATCCGCAAAGTTCTGACCAAGTCATAGTCCGGGTTGTCTTGCCTATAAAGTGGAATAAAAACTAGTCTACACGTGCGTAAATATCATCCCTGCTAATTTGTTTTCGGTCTCGGTTTGATTAGTTAAGATTGAAAAGTTATCTATAAATCAAGTCACGGTTGCAAAAGAAAAGATGCACAATACTAGGACAAGTGCGTCGCGCTGAAACGTGACCTTCAGCGATCATTGTTAAGAATCAGATGTGAGAAGTTAGTCAGCGGGGTGCAGAGGAGACACCACACATGCACCAATTCGAGGAAAACAACGAAGTTGAGCAGAAAGGATCTATCATCACAAACACACTTTAAGCATGCAGTTATTAATCCCTAAACAAGGCGACAAAGCAAGCGAGCGCAATGGTCATGCAGTGGATCTGTTGTCTTATATCCAGCTACAGTAACCAGCATGTTCCGCTAAGCTCGTCTCTGTTTCTACAGTTTTAATTGGCAGAGTGAGACCCGCTAACATCAGCCTGCTCTCCCCTCCTTGTGCGTCTCTCTGGTCCAGCGCTCCTCTGCTCCGGCAGGCGGGGTGGAGCGCGCAGAAGTGAAGACCATCAGTAGCCTATGATGTCAAGAATCGCACACGGCCAACTCTAAAACTCTGTAGAAAGGCCAAATAAACGCCTGCCGATGTTTGCATCCGGTCTGTAAACGCTTACAAAGATGAACCCCCTCCTCCTCCTCCTCTCTGGTGAGTTGACGTGCAGAAAGAGAAGCGAGAGGCGAGGAGTCCGCGCACGGGATGGGTATCAGCATGGGATGCACGGGGGAAAGGGAGACCCGACAGTGATTCTCTCGGAAGGACGCGAGGTTTCAGGTCTGAACTTTGAAAAGAACTGCTCCTGACGCATATGTGCTGTATGACTATAATAAAATCACCCAGGGAGTAGTTTAATCTCATCAAAGTGCCCCAGATACATTCTCTAAACCTTCCAAAACATACTTTTTAATGGTCAGGGATTAAAAAGAGCAAAAGTTTCCTTTCACTTTCCTCTGAAATGAAAATGTCACTTGTGCTTATTGTGGGAGGCGGCTTGAACCCATGGCTACAGACGTTTGGGACAGCAGAGACAGGTGCGGGGGGACACAGCTACACTGACCGCAGCCTCCTCCTCAGTGGACAGAGCTTTCTAAATCTATGACTGTGACACACACAGAGGCTTGTGGTTATGACACTAATGCTAAGGTTATGGAGCACAGTGCCCTGTAGAGAGATCACCTGTCAGAGGACCTCTGAGGAATGCATTGTGGAGGTGGTCCCCAAACTCCTGCTGGCCTCCTGTATCATCTGATCAGATAATTCACAATGATGTAATACCTCTATTCAGTTTGAAACAGAAGCACCGGGTCAAATGTAAACCTGGAGGTAGTGGAAGTTAAATTCCAGAGGAGGAAAAGAAATGAGGAGTTTGGTCTTTGTATGAAGTTTTTCAAAACAAAGAGGAACAAACCTGCTCTCTTTCTCTGGGACCTCATCGCTCACATCTCTGGTCCACTAAAGTTAAATGCACATTATCGCCTGCAGCAAACTGAGAAACTGACCATCTACCATAGATATGCGTTCAGCATTGTGAGAGTGTTTCGTAACAGCAGCAGAGGCAGGTTACTCATGCTAACCATGTGTCCATTGTGGCCGCTGCAGTTTATGGAACATGCTGTCTGTGGAATGACGTGTGGGAATGTCAGCTGGAGTCTCTCACAAGTCACAAATCTAGACATTATTCCCAGGGCCCACTCCCATTACATAACTTAACATCAGTAATCCTTAACTCTCTACTTAGCATCACACATACTGTTGGCTATAAAATGGAATCAGCTGCTGACAGCTGTACTTCTTACAGCAACGTGTTAATACAGACTGGGGACTGGTTAACATGACAAGTCAGTCTGATATGTAAGGAGACTTTTTCCAAATGGATCTTGTGTATTGTATTATTGTATTATTGTATTGTGTTGTGTTTTTAAACAGACTTCAGCTGAAACTATTATTTATTTTCATTTGTAGATGATTTTTTCAATTACCGGACAAATCATTTAGTCTTCAAGATAAGATAAGATAAATGTTATTGACCCCACGCAGGGGAATTGAAGCGTCACATGTCAAAATGTCTTCAAATGTCTTGTTTTGTCGGACCAACAGTGCCAGAGGTGTTTAGTTTACTACGACATAAATCTGAGGCAAATCCTCACATTTGAGAAGCTGGAACCACAGAACGTTTGCTATTGTTGCTTGAAACAATTTATCAATCACCTAAACTGTTGCTGATTACAGTCAATTAATCAAATAATCATTTCAGCTTGCTAGACTTGACTGCAGGAAGCAGAGTACACAAGTCCTCAGTGCCAATTGCACAAAGAACCAAAGGCACAGTCTATGATATACAAGTGTCATCCCTATCGTGGTTCCAGACCTCTGACTTACAACAAAATGACAATTCAGTCTGATAATCAGGATATGTTGCCCCAACACAAACATTCAAATCATGTTACTCGAAGCAGCAACTGAATCCACCTCACTCAATTTCTGATGCCGCTAAGAAGTTGTTTATTTCAGTCGTGTTTGGAGTCAAACAGGATTACATTTTGGATTATGATCAGTTGAGAAGCACAGAAATGTCTGATATTTATTTTATAAAAGAAACTATTGACTTATGCGTGAATTAAGGTCCAATTTACATGCTGAAAAAATGAAGCAAAGGTGAAATTCACCTCCCACAGGTGTAAGCAAAGGTGTTAATTTCTGCCATTTTAGAATAGTAATGTAGATGTAAATGACATAGATAGAGATAAACTATTGCAACTACTATCTAAACATCAACACAACGGCATCCTGTGCTGGGAACCCTCTCCCTGTTAGCCTGGTTTCCTGTCCTCCTCTCCGTCTCTCAGCAGTCCAAACCAGGCCAGGGGGCGACCAGGGAAGAAGGTGTCGACGGACAGGCCTACCCTGCTCGCACCCTCAGGGATTTACATCAAAGTTTCACCGAGGCAAAGCCGTGCACCCCCTCTTTCTATTACAGTACCAGCGCTGCTCCAGTGTTTTAGAGCTGGGCAAAATATCCAACATGACCTCTGAGATAAAGGCCGCCCCCGTGACAACACACAACAGCTGAGCAAGGTCAGACTGTAAAATGTGAATGTGGAACGGATGGTTGAAAGCACAAAGGTACACAACCAGACCATAAGGAAGGGCTCACACACTCATATACACAGATTTGGTGGCACTCAGGGTGGAATTACAGTCGGGGGATGACCCAGAGCGGACTACAGGGGCCCAGTGTTAGGAGGCGGCTGTTGTGTTCCCTTCACGCCCACCTCTCCCCTCTCTGTTGTTTTTCCACTGCACTCCTCACTCCAAGCATTCACTCACGCCCCACAGAGCCCGCTGAGCTCCGGGAGTAGACAGCCACTCAGGGAATCTATGGGAACTTAAAAATACTCGCATCAGCAATTGTGCACTACACATGGTACAGTACAAACTCGCTCCGTCCACCCCCCCACCCCATCAACCTTTTATTTCTGCCGCTCACTTGGACGTTTCCTTACGCCACTTAATGGCTTTCCCAGACTGCACTCTTATATGCCTTTATTTAATCTCTTTTCTCCTTTTTATCCGTTTCCTCCTCTTTAACCCAGATTTTTCTAAATGAAAAACATTAGACGGACGACGAGAGGAGGAGAGGGGGGCAGATGAGTTGTTGTTTTTGTGTTTGTGGTGTTGGATTAATGTAGTAATGGTTACAGTCTTCTGAGAGATGAAATGACACTGTGTCAAACGGTGCTGTGTTTGGAGCAAGAGCACCCGCAGAGCAACACACTTGGGAGGCAGTTTTCCCGTGTCAGTCAATCTGGCAGTCTGCAACATGAATATGTACGTGTCAACCACTACGTCCAGTGACTGAGTCAGGAAATTACAGCAGTTTGGTTACAGTCCTCACTCAGTGGCCCATTCATGCGCAGTCAAAAGATCCTTTGTAACTTACTACCACTCTTGGTGCTTTTACAGCAGTGACTGAGCGCGCTCCTTCTAGGAGTATACAACGTGTTACTGAGAACCATTTAGAGGGGTGGAGGGGACTGCAGTGTAGACACTACCGTCAGGCAAAAACAACCTTTACCCATACTACTCTGAGCAAAACAAAAAAGTTGAGTAAACACACACAAGTAGCACATTTTAAGTGTTGGCTTATTTCAAAACATACAGAGGTCAGATGACCCAAAAGGTCATGGTCTGCAGGGTTAGAAGATCAGTCACTGAGGCAACATTAGTAATCAGGGTAAACAAATATGATCAGTAGGCCATATCAAAAATCTCAGGTTTATCAGAGAAGTTCTGCATTATTTGCAAACTCCTAAAAGTCATCCCTCCGTATCTGAAGGCGAGACAAGAGCCAAAATATTTCACGAGTAAGAGCTCAGAGCAGAAAGTACACTTAACTGCTACAGTTGAAGTTTTCCTGAGGGATTCATTTGAGGTGTTTTTGCCTTGTTGTTTTTCAATTGTCTTGAAATAACTGTAGACCATCATTGAACTGTTGGACCCACCTTCAAGGAAGCTACAGTGCTGTTGAGAGGGTATCAGCAAATTATACTTTCTTGTTCATAAATGAAAAATAATTAAATGAATGCATGTTTTGTGTAGTGTATGTTAAGAAGAATATAGTTTGTTTTATTTTTAAAATCAGTTCAAACGAAAGTATTTTGTGCCTTTTATCATGAAGCATCCTCATTGTGAATGAATACATGGACATGAATTAAGTCTTTTTACTGGAATCAAACCATTTAACACCGTTATAAACAAACTGGGGATTTTAATACAATTTCAGGCCTTGATTTCTTCAACTTGATGTCATACTTTTTAATGCACTGTAAAGCGGATACACTCTGTTGCTGATCCTGCACTCTGAGCTCCTTGTGAAGGGAGATAAGCGATAAGAGAATTTCACTACATGGACCATTGAACTGTCACATTATTCTTACACAACACTGAAATGCCAGGACCTGGGAAAAGCTTGCATTATGGTTTGATGGTGATTAAAAGAAACTCTCCCGACACCTCAGCAAGAGAGAAAAGAGGATCAAACACAAACCCCATAGAAGTGAATGTCCACTCCTGTTATGGGTTTGTCCCTAACCTGGTGAGACCAACTGGTGTTGTGGCCCAATCACAAGGTCCAGACTGCAGCCAAGGCACTCAGCCCCAAGTCATCTGGCCAAGGTTGCCTTGATCTGACCAGACGAGCCAAGAAAAATACCACCAGACAATCCTTTTCATGCTTGACTTAAGCTCAAACATTCTCGCAATCCTCACTGCTCTTATTAGAAAGAGCGGAGCATGAGTCTGCACTCATTAATGCAGTTATTGTTCGGTGATTAAGTCGATTAAGAAAGGGCCCTCTGGTTTGACTAATGTTTACTTGTGGCTCTGACTACCGTGGCTTAACCAGACAATTGTGTAGTTGCCGGTCACTATGAGTGTGTGTGTGGGGAAACATACAGCAAAATAGAAGAGCACTTCAAAGTGATCCTTGCAACTTTTGAGCTTTGACTTTCAACACTGACACAATGTTGGATGCGAGACCTTTTACTCGGGGTGAAGTGGGACATTATGAGCACCCTGCATCTACCTAATTTTCTGTCGCACCATAATTACTTCTCTCTTCCTTCTAAGATTTAGGTCGGATAAGGAATGCAGTCTGATCTCGCAGGAGCTGAGCAGTCTCCAGCCAAATAACTCGTGACTCTATTGTTAACCGCTTGCCCTTTGTAGTACACGAAGCTTTTCTAGCACTCGAGGAGGGAAGCAGAAATAAGATTAGTGGCGTTCATATTGTCTGGTTTGGGTGCAGCGTTGCTCGATATTAGGTAGATTGTCTATGCTCCTTAAACAATGCTGCAGGTGAAAAAATGTAAAACCTGTGTTTGGCAATAAATCAGGTGCCCTAATACAGTACATCAGTGGCATTTAGTTTATTAGATCAGTGCTGCCCTCCTATGGCCATTTGGGAAAACAACACAAGACCCACACCAACACCATTAAATCCACCAATATTTTCTCGTGTCCACAATGAATCTTGAACATTTAAAATACATTTTGTCTTATGACATCACTTTGATTCATACCTAGTAGATAAAAGTTAATATAAAAAAAGGTAAACAAAAACAGGATATTTTGGGCTCATGTGGTGGGATGTGTCTACCTGTGACTTGCTGTTGCATTTCTCTCCTGTCTCCCTGTCTACAATCCACACACAATAAGGTGCTTAATTCCCCTAAAATAAAACAATGAAAACAAAGATTAGTACTTGATGACACACACTCAAAAATACATTAAACACTTTACTCTTAGACAAGTTATGTTTTTTATTTTTTCTCACAAACAAAGTTTGTTTACAAAAAGTAACGTCAAAAATAAAATTGTACCTATCTATTGCATGTCATGCTGGCAGTTTGAACTACATGCAAAAACAATAATAATAACATTGATAATAATCATTACTGTACAAAAAGTGATGGGGAAGATATGAGGCCAAACATCATCTCCAAACCAAACAAAAACACTTGCATTGAAAAAAAGGAGAGTTCTATAAAAAGGGTGTTTTTTTTTTTGCTCCAGATAGAGTCATGAGTTTGTACATGAGACTTAAACCAGGGCACAAGACTCCAAAACCACCCGGGTAGAGAGGGTTGTGTGAAACTGCATAGAGGCAGAGACGAGATTCCCTGCTCTAAAGACAGAGGGGTGAAGAGTAAAAGAAACAAAATGGAAGAGTAAAGAGGACTGTGGTGTGGGTGCTTGAAATAGAAGCACGCACACACATACAGAGTTAACCTATACAGTTTGAAGCCCTTACAACATAAAGTCATGCTTCATCGTCAATGTGGGAAACAACACAAAAGAGAAACTACATGAAATTATCATTGAACCTTATCACCTCTTCTCGAGATCCCTTAGATTGACTTGCTGTAAAAAGTGATATCTGAGGTATATGGCTTCACTTCATCCATCAACTACATGAAAAACAATATAGAGGGTATAACTCATGTTTTCCCAGAAGGAAAGCAGGAGGCGAACAAAGAATCCCATTGTTGCCTTCAACCACAGATGTGCCAGGAGCAGGTCATGGAGACAGAGACAAGACACTTTCCCAACCATTTCTAAATGCAGAGCAGAAAGGAAGGCGCCAGGAATAAAGCACACACTTTTTTATGTTTTCAAAATCCTTGAAATTTGGACATGAGAAGAGAGAAAGAATAGAGTTGGTCTGTGAAGAGGGACCGTGGCAGTGGATGCATATTTTCTCTATAGATGTGGGTGACAGAAATACAAAAAGTGTGTGAAAAAGTATGGATGCAACTTAACATGTGATTCTGAGAGAGTAAATCGGTGTCCCTTTGGTTTTTTTTAATCCAGTGTACTAAATTTATTACAAAAAAAGCATGTTACAAGATTTCAGGTCCCTCGTCTGAATGAGCAGTGCTTAAAATCAACGTTATCAAGCGTCCTTTGTCGAAGTCGGTGGCATCTGTTGACATCACATGGACTGGTATGCATGTTGTGTGTGTGGAGAAAGGGCTCCTGGTTGGGCTCAGTCGGTGCTGACCTGCGTAACCTGTGCCTCAGCTGTCTGGTTGGTGGACTGGATGAACATTGGTTGGGTCAGCTCCTGTCCTGCTGGCATCGTCACCTGCTGAATCTGATACAACTGCTGTAAAACAGAGAGACAGACAGGATGAATGAATTTCAATCCAACTACATGGTTTTAGACAAGTTTAGACTTGTTACAAGGTGCTATTTAGGTTGTTTCTACAATAAAATCTTTTATCTGATTGTATTTGAAATTTTATTCATGATTTCATTATCACATTTCTGTCTAATTCTTATTTGTGACACATTTTGTCTTTTCTGTTGGCTCATACAAATGAATACAAAATTCAATATTTCGCTCACTCTCACTGCTACAGCTTTGACACATTGGATATATTTAATGCATTTGTTACCTGTCCATCAGTAAACTGGTTGAACTGCTGCTGTCCTTGCTGTACCTCTGTCTGTGTGAGCTGAAAACAAAACAAGTTCAACGTGTAAATGTCAGAATCAGAATGAAAATGTTTGGATATCAGATGACTTGTTTTATGAATGCTAGGGTTGTTTCTGTCGTGATCACCTGCTGGGCGTTGGCGAGGGTCTGAATCTGTCCTTGGACCACTTGTGCTCCGGAGACAGGCTGGGCTAGACGGATGTATTGTAGCTGGCCTGTGTTTAGCTGCACCTGCACTCAACCAACACAAGGGGGAGACACAGTTTGGTTTAGAGTAAAGGTCATTGAAACGCAGAGGTCACAGCCATTTTCCTACTCTGGACAACAGCAACGAGAATCATTCCCTTTCTTCTGGTGAGTTGTTAACTTTGTAAAACTACTTCAGCCATTTTGTCTCTTTTAACCTGAGTCTCATTCAATTCCCTCCTTTTCAGACTCTGTTTGAGCTTCATCACCAATCCCTCCCCTAATTCCCATCACTTTTTCTTTCAGCTCGACACCATTTCTTACAGGAATTTGCTGGATCTCCCCTGTGTTGGTGATGATCTGCTGCATGACCTGCATGGTCTGGCCTTGGGCTTGAGCTGCCTGAGCTTGACCCTGGGCTGCAGCTTGGACAATCTGTACCTGCTGGCCTTCACCCACCTGCATGGCCACAGGTGCACTCTAATGGAGAGAAAAGAAGATAGAAAAAGAAAGATAGAAGAAGAAAGAAAGAGAGACAGACAGAAGAAGACCAAGGTAACACATTAGATGTTGAACAATAACTGGTACAGGTATGTAGTTTATGAATGACACGAAGCAAAGAACCAGGAAATAACTAACTTCCCTGGAAGATTTTAACCAGCTCCATGACGCTTATGTATCCTTTAATTTTAAAAGTCTGTTAAAAGGTCATCAGGCAGGTACAATGGATGTGGGGACATAAGGTGACAACGCAGGTTTCGAGTCCTCTCTTTCTCATCTGTCTGTCACACTATCTAGGAAAGGCCACATGATCTCATGCTGCGGTCGCCTCTACAGACCTCAGTCACCTGAACAGGACAGAGCTTGTAGGCAGCAGTCAGCTACAGGGCAACCTGTGTGTGTGTGTGTGTGTGTGTGTGTGTGTGTGTGTGTGTGTGTGTGTGTGTGTGTGTGTGTGTGTGTGTGTGTTAGTGAACATATAAAATGGAGGTGTGCATGTGTGTTTACCGTGATGGGTGTGCCCTGTGATTGCACCTGCACTTGCTGTAACTGCTGCATGGTGGCACCTTGCAGCATCTGATGGCCCGACAGAATAGGATGAGAAAATGAGAGAAAGACACACAGTGAGAAAGCAGCGATTGCAACAACTGAACACATGAATGTAAGCATGTGTGTATGCGGAGAAAGCTTAAATGTTAAGAGAAGCAAACAGTGACATATAAGCAGCAAATGACATTTAATGACATGTTCATGAATGATAAAGAAGCCGAGGTGAAATGTCAGAGAAAAATCATGGTGGAGTTTGGACAGGTTTTGAAAATGCGACAACATCAGAGTGACATTTGCAGCAGCTTAAGTAATGTCAACTGTGGTTTCATAAGTACTTATGAGAGAGTTGGTGACCTGAGAGAAAAATGACAGAATTGGTACAACAGTGACAACTCGTGACACTGCAAGCTTTGCACACGGGCACACAGACACATAAATAAAGGGTATGAATTGAGATCTATGCCCATCATCTTTTCCCACACTAAATCTTTTCTTTGTCTTCTTCATTCTAAAGCTTTTCCTGCCAACACTTCACTCCATAGACCCATATCTGTTGTACCAAACATGGCATGTGCCTGATGGGTAGTGGCAAGCTAACCAACTGTTTTACACCAGCAAATTCTTATGATGTGACTTCAATACCGACAAGAGGGAAAGTGTGATTAAGCTGGTAGACAAAACAGATACCTCTCACACTCAATGCAAAACTGAGGGGAAAATATTTAAATAACCGGGTTGCAATGACAGGGGGACTAAGATGAAGATGCAAAGATCCCCAGATTATATTTAATCTCAAAAGCAGTTAAAAATTTTGGGGGAAATTTAAAACTTTCAGTTATTATTATATTATTCCCTCAAGGGCCACCTTGTGCTACCTCGTAAATAGCCTACAATGGAGTCTACGTAAGGTGAGTGTCAAACTGTGACCTCCCTGCTCTCAGCGGGGACTGCAGCAGTAGCAGAGCTAGTGAATCGGGCCAGGTCTAAATGAGTATGACAGCTCAGCTAAAGGCAGTCTGCTGAAGCAGCATGAAGCACCACAGCAGTCCAGCAGCACGGCTACATTACATGCAGAGACCAAGCTGGAGAGAGAAGGCTTAACAGCAAAAGTAGTAGGAATGAGATAATTAGAAAGCGAGACAATTGAAAGGTATCCCTAAATACGCATGTTTGTTATCTTACTGACGTTCGAAAACACTGAGGGGGACGTTCTCCAGAGGGGGAACGCACTCTCCCCAATATATGTGTGTGAGTGTGTGTGTGAGAAACAGTGTGTGTTTTTGTATGTGTGTGCTAGGGACTCGGCTGCATTAAAAAACAACTACTGATCCCCAGTTTTTGTTTCTTTCAGCTCATTTCTCTGTAACTGAAACACACAGCACGAGTAAGGATGAGAAACACTCAGACAACAAAACATAAATGAAAAGTTTGACTAGCCATTGATAATATAAAATATACAATGCGTATTATATGATTTAGGCTCGGATACAGTAAAAATAGACAGGGACTGAAATTTCAATCAGTTTTTTTTTGTGTCTATAAATATTTTATTTCGATTACAATTCATACAAGTAAATAACAGAGGGGAACATTCTGTTTAGTAAAATGTTCAGTCTGCAGGGTTTCAGAAGGAGGGTGTGCATTTGTGTAGTTATTTGTGCTGGGTGTGTTCTGAGGTATTCCTGCTGGTGGGAGAGTGGTCAGCTACTGAATGTCAGCTAATATCAATAAAGCCAGGTGTGATGACACAGAGCAACAAGCCATATGCAGCATGATTCCCAGGACTGAGTGTAGAATGTGTTACTTAAACTACTTGGGAGCGGTAATCTTTCAGGTGTTTTACACACACACACACACACACACACACACACACACACACACTATATTTTGCATGACGTTCAGTGCGGGCTTCATTAACTGGTAATTTGTGTTTCTGTGGGGGACGTTAAGCCTCCCAGCTGTAGTCGCTTATTGACTTACTTCTCCACATCGCCCTTATTATTGCCTGAAATCCTCATATCCAGCTGTGGTTTCATTTTGTTGTTGCTTCTTTAAATGTTTGTGTGTCATTTGCACTCTGTGAGGTACTTTATGGCAAACCCTATCTTAGTAGTACCTGTCCTTGCTGTGGCTGTGCGATGATGATCTGTCCAGGCTGGATGGTCGTGGCTGTTTGTGCGCCGGGCTGCTGGGCCTGTTGTGCGCCCTGCACCTGTACAGCTCCAGGCTGCTGGGCCAGCGTGAAGTAGTACTGCACCGGCTCTGCTGGAGCTACTGACTGACGCATCTCCTCCTGAAAATGACACACAAACACAAACACACACACACACACACACACACACACACACACACACACACACACACACACACACACACACACACACACGCGTCAAAGAAGGCCTATCAGTCCATTACATCTCCATGAATTATTTTTGCAGGTGTAACGGTAGAGGAGGTCAGGTCTGATAAATAACTGATGGGATGTGGCTGGGGAAGAGTAATGTAATCTGGACATAAGATCCATTACAAGCACCATACTGGTCAATACCATAGACTGCAGGCCTGGAGGCATGCTAGGCTAGACATGGTGATATGTTTTAATTCTGATCAACCTGAACTATTTACACAAAAATACAGTGTCAAACATGTGTGCCTCTACTGTAATATAGGAACACTAAAACTTATGTGCACAGTTATTGATTTAAGTATGCAAATGGTCTCTCTGTGTCCGTCCGCTTCCTGGGTCAGCCACAGTTTGTGCAGCGTCACAGTTTGTTGGGATTCAGTTTACTCAACACAGTCCAGCAGGTTAGATGCTTGCTTGCATGGGGACTTGAACCCAGTTCTAACAATTATTACAAATCAAATGACCAGCAAACACTGACTGACCTGTGTCATTCTGCTTCATAACCAACTAATGAGCAGGGCTTCATCTTGATGAGGTTTGTCCATCACCAGAAGCGTAAACATCCCTCTCCCAGCTCCATGACAACACAGCTGAGAGTGTAGGATGTTTACATGCCTGGAGACCGTCTACTTGACAACGAATTTAAATATCCCATTCCTCCATCTGGTATCCTACATTTGTATACAGAGCATTAATCTCCTGCTTGAGCAAAACTTCAACGTGATATGCTGTTTTCTGTAAGAAAAGGCACTTGATTTTATCCTTATTGAAGTGGTCCCTGGTAGTTGACATATTCAAATGCTTGATGAAGTTGTGCTTTTTCTGTTACTAATGGTACAAACTAGTGTCATTGCTGGGGTTACTGTTGGTTGTGGGAGGCAACAAGATGCTGCAAACATCCGACTGAAAGCCCTCGTTGTCCAAACCCCAGCTTCCAGTCAAGGATGTTTACAGCACCTCCAGCTTGCCAACAATGAAAAGCACATGAGACGAAGACACAAATGATAAGCTCTTTTTCCTGTACCAACTTTAATGTGGAAGGATATTATTTTCCCCCAAAAAACATTGGATACATGTGTGGGTAATAAGACGATCCCGGCAGTGTGTGCTTTCCTACCTGTCGTTTAGGTGGCTTCAGGTCGTCCCGAGGCACGATGTCAATCAGGAAGTCAAACTGGTCAAACTTTGTTATTGCCATGGCAATGTCGTTCCTCTGTAAACATAACAGACACAGAGGGTCAAGCGATGATGTCAGACTTTAATTATGCTAATTCAATACATGCAGCGACCTATATATAAACATGCCTCAAGGCCTAAGGTCAACTCTCCTAAAATAGCCACACAAGAGGCTACTGTGGAATTGAAATAAAGTTCCCAGTAGTACTGTAACAGGTGTTTGCTTTGATAACTGAGCTCAAATGGAGAGAGGAGGAGTTTAGTGCTGAATCAACTAGTTAAATTTATTTGACTATTTTAATAATTGACTCATCATTTGGGTCATTTTTCAAGCAAAAAATGCTAAACATTTTCTTGTTCCAGCTTCTCCAGAGTCTTCTATGCAACTATATATGTAAATCAATATCTTTGGGTTTTAGACTGTTGGTTGGACAAAAGACGCAGCTTTGATGTGTCACCTCAGGGTCTGTGAAACTGTGACTGACATTTTTCACAATTTTTTTACATTTTCTAGACAAAACAGTGAATCAAGAATTAGATGAGGAAAAAAGACAGACTAAACAATAATGAAAAAACGGATTCATAAAAAACAATCACCCTAGCATCCCAATCATAAACATGGGTGTGTGTGATGGGTGGAAATGAACAGGAATGATGCTTCCCTGCCCTCATGAGAACATGCTCCGCTGCTATACCCCTTCCTGTATCCACAGCAGTGTGCTGTCTCTGTGGAATTTTCCACAGGATATTGGCTGTCAGGACCCCCCATTGTGGCCCTCCCTGCACTAGAGGCTATTTATAGTAGCTTGATTAATATCTAGTAACACCAGGTCACATCTACACTTGTTCTATTGATGAGCGTTGCTATGGTGACCCCAACTGGCGTGCCCTCTTCACAATAGGACTCGGGCTCTGCGTGCGTGTGTGCGAACATGTGGAAATGAAGGGTACCGTTTTCCCCTCACTAAAGGCACAAGAAAAATCATACATTCAAGGAATTCAACCGTCACATGTACCTCATGCATCATCTGTGGTGTAAAATGTAATTAACATGTAAACCTGCACAGTAAATTAAGTTTCTATTTAAAGCATGGCAGCGTAGAGTTCTAACAATGGAGAGTTTCATGCAACAAAAAAAAAAAAGACTCCGGGTCAAAGATAAGCCAAGACAACAGCAAAGTGAACACACTTCCAAAGTAGGTAGTTCAATTTAAGACTCCTCCAAGGCCAACTGCGATGAGAGTGATTACGCTCTTTTTTTCTGGTCTCTTTTTCTACCTGCGTTGGCAAACACACACATATCCATGGGCTGCTAATCTCTCAGAGGTATGTGAATGGATAAAGTAGACTTAAAGGCTTTCATGTTCTGCTCCAGAGTTTTCCCCTCCTGACGTCCAGGTGAGACAAGCTGATTTTCCCAACTGTTCCCATCAGCGCTCTCGTGTTCTCGGCTTCACATCATTCCAGAGATGAGTGAGTCCATCTTATTCAACTTTGGGACAGCAGAGGAGGCAAAATGGCACCGGAGGGAAAAGTGGGTCAACGGCACCCGCCTGGCTTTGCTTTCAAAGCCAATGGAGGGAGAAAGAACTAAACAGAGGGATCGTCCTCAAGGGGATGCTGGTATGGGGCCTCTGCTTGTATATGCACACAGACACTCAGTGAATAGAAAGCAACAAACCAAAAAGACAGCCAAATGATGCAAGGGTGTGGGAGAGGCGTTAAAGAGAAAAAGATGGTAAAAATGTACAGAAGGAAGAAAGAGGAAGTGCAATTATTACAAAAGACGGATGTGACACTCCCAACCAATAGGGCAGAAAGAGAGTAAGAGGACAGACAGTTCAATTGGTTTCCTCAACTGAAGCGTGATCTGATCAAGGTAAAACATGTGTCATACAAGGAAGATATGAAGGAGTGAAAAAAAGGATGACAAGAACAGAGTTCACACATCTCTTTGAGTGAGTCTGACCTGTAGCGTGCGTCTCTTGTTGTCCTCGGTGTGGATCCATGCTCTGAGGGTGAGCTCTGTGATGAAGATCTGAGCTGCCTTGGCAAACAGGACTGGAGCCTCTGCACTGATCATCTGTACAGAGGAGATGGAGTTACACCCTGGTTAAATACACCCACAGACTATCAAACATCAATCACATACCAGCTAAAACATGAATCACTCAGGACCTGAGTAACAAATGGCTGCATTACATTCACGGGTGCTGCCAAATAAGCAATACATACATTCATTTGCTTAAAAAGACCACATAATAATTCGTTTATATATGCTAATGCATCAGCCCAAAACACTATGCAAACAGAACTATTCTTGCTTAGCAGGAGAATGTCACATTTCTATTATTTTCATTACAGTTGTGAGTTGCCTTCAAACCTTTGTTTGTCCCCAACAGTCAGATAAAAATCACTGGTCTGCAGGCCTCTAGTGGCAAATGGCAAATTGCTTAGCTTCAGGCTCCACTTCTTCACATCGAGTGGCATTGAACTCTCCGACCAAGCCACACGATAATTAGTTAAGTATATGGACATAAATGTAAAGCTCAAATGTACAAGATGGACTGTAATGATATCACACCACTCACATATACACATGCAGTGAAAGCTGCTGTGTCAGGACAGAAGGGTCCTCTCTTCAGATATGTTAGTGATCTCCTGATCTCTTTACCTCTTTAAGCTGCTGCTTAACTAAGGGGATAGTGCTCTTGACACGACACATTCAAGCCACACACGCACACACACGTTCCAAGGCTTTGTCTTTAGAGACTATGAACAGCCCAGGCTGATAATCTGGTGTAATGGGGAAAAAATAATCACTCCTCCTTGTGCCTCAACTGTCCAGTTCAATGCAACTGGCAAATGTTGGGAGATAAAACCATGGTATATCCTTAACCGATCTGAGAGATTAGTATTGGTATCAAGGTGTATTTAAAGTGCATTTCAGTTATAATAAGCCCAATAAAATTCCGATGGTTAATGTATTTTACCCAGTTGGTGATCGATATAAACCACAATTGCAGCAACGTGGAATGTTTTAAAAAGTCGACAAGCAGCTATAATCCCCGCAATGTGGAGCCAAAAGCAGTTACATACAACTACTTCTTATTGATACAATGCCAGTGCTTCACAAAGTGGTAATAACAGCTACTTGCTACATAATCAGTTTTGCAATTTCACTTAATGTTGCTTGATTATTCCTGTATACACACTGTTAATATGTTTTGATGTAAACCCATTTGGTATAAATAATGAACTTCTTATCAACAGACACTGACGAAAGCACAAGAGCTGATAATATTTTTCCATTATAAAATAAGTCCAACAGGCCATTCACGGCCACTGAGTGGTCTGAGCACAACAGGATACAAACCAACAACTTGATAGAATGCACACGCCAAATTAAAGAACATTATCTGTCAGGCTTTAAGGCACTAAAATAATGCAAATTTTGTCTAAAAATTAAAGTAAAATCAGAAATGTATTTAAAAAAACTGGCCGCCTATTTTTTCCCTTAATCCTATCTCAGTTATTCAAAATTACCAGTATGCTTAGTAGGAAGGTGGCTTTTCCAATTTCAACCATAACATGGAAATGTGTCATATGCTCTTATGGGTTTGGTCACATTTGTTGTGGATTTAATTTCTGGGTTTTATGAAAGGAATTCTGCTAGAGCTATGGGGTTCCTTTAACTACATACTCGCCATCTATTTTCTCAAAATTGTTAATCATTTAGGCCGTCCTCTTACCTTGACATCTTCATCCAGCTTCATGATTTTCTTGATTCGAGCCAGAGGCAACTCCTGCACGCGAAAATCCTTCTGAGAAGAACAGATGTGTGGTCAGTTAAAGGCACAGAATAGAGCTCAAGTGCTTTAGTATTTGCAAGAGTGCACGTTATAACCATATAAAACCATTGAATCTTAGTGTTAATTTGGCTGGTATGTGTGTGTCTGTCTGTTTCAGTGGACATAGCGTACCACAGTCAGGTTCCTGATCTCCTCCATGACACGAGGCCAGAAGGACTGCAGGGTTTGCTGCGCATCGCTGCCCCCGGCTCCAAACGCATCTGCGGACATCCTCTACTCTGCTGCATCAAGGAATGACAGGGGAGGAGAGAGGTGGGAGCAAAAGGTTAATTATTAGAAAACACAAAAACAAAGACATGACAAGTGTCTGAATCGTCACAAGACATGAGTCCAGGACACAGGATACAGTGTCCGTCCAAAGAAGGCCTGTGCTGCCCAGAGCTCTTCCCGTGTGTCAGAACCACTTATCCTATCATAGCCTATAATTATAATACAGTGAAATCTAAAATAGAGCCCCAAAGGGCCTCTATTCTTGTTCTTGTGGGATGTTGACATGCCCAAGTACCCACCACCAGACTGGCTGCAAACTCCCAGGTTATGAATAGGGTTGGGAACCGAAAATCGGTTCCAAATCCAAAATGCCAAGAACCAGGTACCCGTTAAACAATGAGAATTTCAGTTCTGCTTATTGGTTCCTTAATGCAATAACCCTTTATTATTGCAAACAAAGGCTACAAATCTGCACCTGCATCAACGCAACAGTTTAGATACAAGCATGCATGGCAAACGTCACAACAGGAGTGAAAGATGGACCACAGAAGTGTGGCTTCACTTTATTAAAGACTAGGAAAAGTGCAATGCATGTGGGAAGCTAACTAGCTGTAAGTCAGGTTGCACATTAAATTTGACCAAACAGTTAAGGCAGCACGGTTTCGATCTGAAAGAATGTTCAGTGTTTCAGTGTCTACTAGCCCGAGTGTGTCACCAGACAACGCTAGCAAATGGAAATTCTGTGCTGACTGTGGATCATATGTTTTCATTATTATATTATTTTTTTTATTATGAATGGTTCTATCACCTTCAGCACATAACGCTGCTGGTGACCCCACGCACTGGGGACAACTCTGAAGCCACAAATCTAGGAGACGCATGTGTGTTTGTGTTAGAGAAAAAAAACCTCTCGACAACAACTACATTCCAGTTTTTTAATGGACGCACATTGTGAACACATAAAGATTCAAGAACTTTATTTGTCACATGCAGGATGTGCAGTGAAATTTAAAATGTAAATACCCACAGAGATAGCACAGAACATAGAACAGAAAGCAACCACAATAATTACAATATTTACAATAATATTAATATATGTTTGTATTTTTAATATATATAAAATGTGAAAATCTGAAAGAAATATGTCATGTCAATCTGTACTTGTAAGTGTATGCATGAGATGATGAGTATGAGGAACTTAGTGGGTGGGCCCTGGTAAGATCAGTGTTCACAAGCCTGATGGCCTGAGGTAAGAAACACGTGCATGCATACCAAATCCAGAAGTTGTAAAGTGAAATAAACCAACTGTTACACACACATGCATGTAGACATAAAAGCCCGTGCTTCTATAAGGACTCCGACGGTTTGAAAGAGGATCCAGCAGGTTACTATGGCATGCCAGGAATCTGCTGAGGGAATATTGGCCTGCCTGTCTGAGCATGCAGAGCTTGGAGTGTCTGGATCGCACTCTTTCACTCTCTCCCTTTTCTCCCTACCTCAGTGAAAAGATTTGGCAGAAGGGAGAAGAAAAAGAAACATGGGGGGGACTGAACAAGAGATGAGTGTGTGGAGCTACTCAAGAGAGACGGGTTGTGTTTGTGTGTGTTGCTGAGGGAGGGGTAGTGCCTTGTCCAGTTCAGCATTAATCCAGCGCTAAGACAAAGTGCCAAAGGCTTTAACAGGGGGAGGTAAGAGACAGACAGGGCCGCAGTCAGACTGCTGTGCAAACTAGCTATGTGGGTCAAACAAGACAGAAAGAGGGAGACGCAGAGAGAAAGAGAGAGACGTGACAGAACAAAGAAAAAGAGTGTTAGGAGAAGGGGGGGTCTCCTCTTTATCTTCTCTTTCTTTTCTCACTCTGGGCCAACAAGCATGAATGGCTCCAGCTCTGGTCCAGCTGACAGGCCAATACAAAACAAAAGACAGCCTTTCACTCCAACTCCAACACTCCATCTAGTGTCTCCCTTGTTACAGCGGTGTTGTAGGGGATTGTTTTGACTTTGGGTCCACGTCAGCTCCTTTATTCATACCACTCAAGTGCAGTTGTAAATATTTTACACAGATAAATCACTAATTCAGAATGCAGGCCCCTTTACCTGATTGATTTTTGACAGGAAAGATTGCTTCTCCAGCAGTTGTGGAAGTTACTGAATAATATAGAAGAAGCACTGCTACATCCTGTTCTGTCATTCAGTTTTCGACCGAGAGTAGCCTAAATCAATGAGACAGAATGGCAGCAGGGGGGGTGGCTTTATATAAATCAATCAGGCCGCTTGTAGCTATGGCATGCCAGGCTAGTGATTGACCTTGACAATGTCTCCCCTTCTCTGACTGACGCTCCAGTGTCCAGTTGCATTTCAAGGTTGATTGAAATCCTGCAGTCACAAGAACAATCCCAGCATTCCACAGGGCAGGAATGACTGATGGGAATTGTAGTTTTTCTCCTCTGCCTGATGGGTGAAGTGACCTCTGCCAATTCTTTCACGGCCCCTGTGTAATTTGCAGCGCCATAACCATGCAAATAGGGTGAACAAAATAAGGGCAACTAGAGCAATTTGTTTTTCCAGCTAAGTAGCATTTTAGCACCCACATCAGCACTTGATCTTGTGATCATTTTGAACAAGACAACCTTGTGTATCTGTGTGTGTACTGTCTGCCAGTTTGTGTGTCTCTCTCCAACTGGTCGCTCGATAAGAAACAATAATTAGGCAATTCATTTAACAGCATTACAGACAACCATCAGGCTAATTACCATGGTAACAACGCTGTGGCCCAGAGGAAACACAGGAGGATAGAGGAGTTAAAATAGCAAATGATTCAATTGATGAAAAAGATAAGTAAAACACGTAGGCCACCCTAGCTCTTTCTTCTGCGCTACCTCACTTCTCTGAAACCCGTACCTTTTCTCTTAAAACAGAAAGAGAGCTGTTATTAAACATATACACCCCAACCCCCTCTCTCTGACCCTGTGACCTTCTAAATACACCACCACTAACCACAGCAGCAGCAGCAGGGCGGAGGGAGGGGGGGGGCAGAGGGGAAGTCAATATGTGAAAAGAAATGAGAAAGCAAGTGTGGCGAGAAACAGGCTGAAGCGTGAGAGGGGGAAAAAGAAACAGAACAACGTATGTGAGAGAGACGAGAAGGGCAAAGTATCAACATGCCCTTGAGCGTTGCTCCTTCAGCTAGCTCGTGTGTTCTACCTACATTAAACCAATATTACCCTATTTCCCAAGGTTTTGCATCAACGGAAAGTTTGCGTGGGAGCCCGCTGATATCTGGCACACAAGTGCAGAACATAATGTCTTCTGCTGACTTCTGCAACACCTTCTATGGTCTGGGTCTAGACTAGTCAAACAAACACTCTGAGTGGGGCTATACACTGCACAAAGAAAATCAATTTTGAAACTCCCCAAAAGCTAATAAATGTCAACGTTACACAAGTTGTAAAAGGTCTGGAGGTTGACACAGACAACTAGAGAAAGCCAATGTCAAGATGACTTATTTTGTCTGTAGTGATAAGTACTATTTGCTTCTGTATTTCAGGTCTCTAACCTATAGTATTCTTTGAAGTGCTACATGGAAATCTGTACTAAAGAATTTGTTAGAGCTTGTTAGTCCAGTTCACTCTTTAATACTTGGTCAGCATTGTAAGTGGCTCTAAATAAAGTGCCCAAAAATGTTGTGAATGTATTGTACTTTCATGTGAGCTTGTTAGTCTGGATAATACTGTGCATCATTCTGTTGAAATGAACCTGACAAGCTAATCTCTGCTGTGTTGTTTAAGCTGCTACTGTATGCTATATTAGGGAACATTGTGTTTTGTTTTGTTTTTTTGCGCTGTGCATCTCTCCTCTCCTCTTCCCTGCGGTTCTGTTGTCCTTCATCAGGTCATCGAGACAGAGAGATGCCGGTGTTGGGTTTCATACGAACTCTGCTGTGTGTGTGAGTCTTTGAGGACAAATGTGATGTCTGTGCTTTGTCGACATTGTCCAACACAGCAACTTGCTCTTCCTCCTTCAGCTGCTCTACATCTCTCTTCCTGTCTCATCTCCAGTACTTCCCATCTCTCTCTGTCACTCGTGGGTGTGTGTTTCTCTCTTGCTCTGTCTTACTTACTTTCACCTGATCCCCCTCTTCCAACTTCTCTGAGAAAGTCAATGTTTCTCCGCTTGCAGCAGCTGAATCAGCGCTAATGTTGTTCTGCCAGCCCAGTCCTGCATCTCTCCTCTCTCGTTCTCTCATTCCTCCCTCCCTCCCTCTCTTGCTCACTGGCACGTCACATCAAGGGGCCACTCACAGCAGCATCAACGACTCGCTCCAACTCTGACATCACACCACTTTACAGGAGCCTTCAATTCCTGTCCAAATAAACCTGATAGCAGCGCAGGCAGAAAGGCAGAAGACCGGGAAAAAACAACAAGATAATATCACTTGGCCATATGCCTATTCATTTGTTCTTTAAGATTAGTACAAGAGCAAGGAAAGGGCAAAGAGGCAAAGTTTTCAGTGTCAAACTCACTTAGGCATCGTTGTAAAAGAGTACAGTTGAGCAAATGAATGAATTGGTCTTTGGTTAAGGTGAAATGTCCTACAGTTAATTGCCCCCTTAATGACCTGGTGTTTGGTGTAAATAGAGTTTAATTTTGCTGTGTAGTTGATAGGTAATGAGGCATGGCAGTTTAGGACAACCTGCTTTTTTAGAGGCAGACGAGTGAACTCTTCCCTGAGGTGTTTCAGCATCACATTGTCATTGTGCTGAAGAACTCCTCATCTCAACCCAGATCTTTCCCTGAAGCAGAGCTGACACTTCACATTGAAGTGCACTGAGAGGACCTGACCCACACAGAAATAAAGGAGTATATACAGTACCAAATTAATGTGTAAATGTGTGGCGAGCATTATAATTTGCCATAAGGTCACAGAGAAACTTAATTGATTTGATTAATTCATTAATCTAATTTTGCGATCACAATCCAGAACACTACTACAGTTTTTTTGCAGTTCTGTAAATAGTTGCATATTACATTGTTTTTTAGAATATAGTTCAGTCAATATGGCTGTTAGCATACAACATGGATAAGGGCAAATTAACATAAATTGTGTTGACATATGATAGAAGGAGGGGATGACAAAGAGGAGGGAATAAAAGAAAAAACTGATTATTTCTTTCCCCCATACTATAACCTTTAAGTAGCCTTCCACATTGTTACTCTTCATGGTTACTAACAGTTAAAACATCAGGCTGTACAAAGAGCAAACATATACCAGTTACCACTATGTTTCACTATAAATGATGAAATCAACTGAAAGATATTTTCTTTTTGTATGCTACAGTGCCAACTATTTTTGTTTTGCTACACTGACATGTCTTTAGCAAGAGGTCAATTTTCCACATGCTGCTGAGTGAAACTGTCAATGATGCACAATGGGCAGTTTGGCAGGAAGGTCACTAAAGGTTTGTCTGCTAGATTTAACTGGCCTCCTAAGCAGAAAAACAAATGCAACTCTGTTTACACAACATGCATGACTATAAACTAGGATATAATCATTGGACCACAGACAATCTTTACCTTTAACATTCAGTATGTCAGTTTTATTTCAATTTACTATGCCCCTATCGATGGAATAAACACAGCCTACGTAACATATATCATAGTGACAAACATTTATTTTAAATGATGGTCATAAATCAAAAGGTGTATTTACAAATCCTAAACTATTAAAGCGTTCCCCTTGCTGAACCCACTCGTAAGTACAACACAGAAACAAACTGGCAGGGTTACAGCATGCAGAGTAAATGATCTACTCAGGCAAAACAAAAAACAAGAAGTTCCCAGCCAGGAATTACAGATTAACTACTGGGACACGCAACATTTTCACAGATGTTGGTGCAAATATTTTGTGATTTAAAAAAAGAACAGACGGGGTTATAATGACAGACATGCTCGCTGTGACCGGCAGTGCAACATCCATTTGGCATGGCCGGACCGAACTAGTCAACCAAACAGCCCTTCAAACTTTGCCCTTGGTTCTGCTTCAAGCCAACTCCAGGAAGTGCTAGTCACTGATCTCCCAAGGTCATTCAACAGAGGAGAGAGAGAAACCAGAGAGGGAGGAGGGAGAGGGGGGGGGGGGGGGGGGGAAGAGAGAGAGAGAGAGAGAGAGAGAGAGAGAGAGAGAGAGAGAGAGAGAGAGAGAGAGAGAGAGAGAGAGAGAGATGAAAGAGGGAAGGGGAGAGAGAGGGGGAGGATAGAAAAGGACAGGTTTTTCAACTTTCACTGCAGCACTTAAGTGACCCCAGTGGTTCGGGCTGTGTACTTTCTAAGACGCTTAATAAAAACATCACATACTCTACATATTAGCTGTTACTTTGAGTTTCGCTTCCGCTGTGTCCTCTCATCTCCCTCTACATGTTTCCTTCTCATTGCTGACAGAGAGACTGCGGGAGCCAATCTCACATTCCTGTGACCTTCATCCAGTGCTAGGCCCAGTCTCTGGCGTCAAAGTAGGCAGGGCTAAAGCTACCTGCATATTACAAGCTGGAACACAGCTGACTCCCCCTGGCTGCCCACACTGTCTTTAGTGACAGTGTACACATGTAAAAACACAGGAGGGGGCAGGGGCAAGGGCAAAAGAGTGAACGCTCCGCTCCGTTTGTGGTCACCTGAGTGATAAGCTGAAAGCCCTAGCTATGTCTAAGTGGTTTTCGTGTTTCGTTTACTTTTTCTTTCCCCAGGTATGCCTATGGTTCAGTACGGGGTACAAATGATATTCAAATCTCATGCAGACAGCAGCCAACCCTGGATTTGGCAGCAAGGGCTTCAACTTAAGAGTTATTTTTAGTCTCCCTCTCTCAATCTCCCGCACACTCTCTCTCTCTCTCTCTTTCCCCAACGGGACTTTGTTTTGTCAAAGGCACCAATGGAAACTTTCAATTAGGGAGCAAGGGAGGGGAGAGAAAGGGAGTCAGAGGCAAGTGAGAGAAGAGGCGCCCTCCAAAGATTCCATCAAAAGAGATCAGATCAAACTATTAGCCTCCTCTGCCCCTGAAGCTGACAGGCTGACAGTCTGTCCCATCTGGGTGTCTGGCACTGTCGGGGCGGGGGCCTGGGGGGTCCTGAGGTCACTGCAACCAGCTGCACCTCCACCCCTGGGGACCCCTGACACCAACAGTGACAACAACACTGAGAGATATCCTCTCAGAGTCCACCATATACAAAAAATCTCCTTTCAACATGGATGCCATCTTTGCCTCTGAGCTCTGCGTCACTGTCTGGCGCTAGCGTGTAAACAAGGACGTCCGGGGGAAAGCGGGGTCCGGACCAGCACCGCGAGCCACTGCGGCCACAGGCCCCGAGGATATCAACACCACCAAGACAGTGAAGTGCATCTGAGCAGAGAGTCTGGCTGCCATGCACTTGCATGCAGTCAATAGAAGGGCACTGAGTAAGTGTTGTCTGTGTACATGGTGGTCCAAAGTCAAAACACAACAAGTGACAGCCAAAGACTCTACATTGTTACTTTAAGAATGGAAAAAAATACATCTTTTTTTTTTGTTTTGTTGTTTTTAAAACCAGTCCATTCTGTAAAAAGCATCAACGTTGTACTGAAGGACATAGATGAGAACACACAACACACACACACACACACACACACACACACACACACACACACACACACACACACAACTCCACTCTTCCAAGGAGAGTACTACAGGACAGGAAAGGGAGGGGGATTGAGGACGGCTGTAAAGGACAGATACCGTCTCATCACTGCAGAGCGTGATGGAGAGAGAGACATCAGAAAGTGAACAGAGGTGAACAATTTATTCAGAAAACTCAAAGGCTAAACAACTTGACAGGTCTTCTCTCTGTGTGCGTGTGTTTTCAGCGGTGAGACTTACCCTGTGCCCTTCATGGTGAACAGTCTGCCCTATGGACCAGAGCAGAATAGAGGGAAACAGATAGCCCTGTTCAAGTCTCCTTGAGAGCAGCAGCGGCAGCAGGAAGAGGAGGCACAGAGGTTGACAGAAAAACTCTCTCAAGCTCCTTCACTTCCTCCAGTCCCCTGATCGTATCAACAGACAAAAGGCACTCTGGCTCCACTGGACGGCTTTAAAAAGGCTCTCAGCCTGGACACACAGAGAAGAGCAAGCCCCCCTTCTTCTACCCCTCCCCCCTCCTCTCTTCCACTCTCCCTTTACACATTGCCCCGTCTCCTCCAGCAGCCCCCCAACGTCCTCCTCCTGCCTAAACATACAGCCCAGTCTCTCCTGCTTCTCTTCTGACCAAGTCCCCTCAACTTACTGACCTCTCTCTTTCTCTGTCTTTTTTACTCTCTCACCCCTCTCCCTCTCTCTAACCAGTGACCCGTGCGTTTGTCTTTGAGCTGACCCCTGGCCCGGCGCAGAGAAGAGGGCGAGAGGGAATAGAAAGCCAGCACAGCAGCAGGCAACAGCGCAACAGCAGGCAAACAGTACAGCGGCACTCCCGACACACAGACAAAAATCTCTAGCCTCCTTCCCCTTTAACATTCAAGAGTAATCAATCTAGCATGCTACATGATACTCAAACCCCGCCTCACACCCGGCTCCCACCTCACTCTGACACTTGCAACCAATGAGAAAGCAAGGTCCTTCTACGCCATTGGACGCTGCATGCGCCAATCAATCCTGACACATCCCCTGCTCCTCCCCTTTCCTCCGCCCAGCCCCCTTTTACCGACAGCCAACTTCCTGCTCTAAGTTACCTTGAGCTGCAGGATAGGGGTCAGGGAAAAGAAAAGAGGAAGAGAGAGTAGAGGGGGAAATAGGTGAAAAAGAGCAAATAAAGTTGTGCAAAGCTCCTCAGGGAGTGTGTGAGGGTGTGCTAGTGGTGGCTTGCCTCGGCATTGTTTGTCCTCAGGCGGTCCCTGCCTCTCCTGCTGCTGCTGGACGGATGAGAAAGGTTCCACGGGCTGCTCTCTGACAACTGCTCTCCGCTTATTTACAATGTCAAACTAAATGTCTCCCTCCGCCCCGCCTCCTCTCTGCTGCTACAGGCTGACAACACAGTGATGCAGGCAGCCACGCTGGCCCTCACTGGCTAGAACAAGTGCCAGAATGGATGCCGCATGTTGCATCCACATGATTTAAAGTACAAAAGCATACGAGGCAGACTCGTTGTCTCATACGTGTGCACAGGTATACATGCACATCCACACACACATACACGTTTTGTCCTTGCTTTCTCATTCATCCTTGCTCACAGTCACACAGCGCAAACATATAGCCTCTAACTAGCCTACTTGTTATAATGAGATTCATTGTACTGTTAGTACTATGCTAGCCGAGTACACAAATTGTCTACATGCATGGTCAGTTATTATTCTCTTGGAATATGGATTAGTTGAATTAGATTTTATTCAACAAATTCTCATGACTAATGGGAACATTTAGTTAAGCAACTTACCTCAACCACAAGTTTAATCCAATGAAACCCTAATTATGGTGTCAATCAAATTTACACAAAAACTAACATCTGCAAAACAGATTGTTGCAGAGCCTTTGTACAAAATGAAGAAGAATCAGCTGACTGGTGAGCAACCGGGGGGGGGGGGGGGGGGGGCAAAGAGTGCATTTGATTCTATTTGTGGATAAACAAGTCTTAAGAGATATGGGTGAAAGTCTGTAAACAAAGACATTGTTGTCTTGACCCCAAAAAACTATGCTCACAGCAACTTCCACAATTAAAACGTCATCAAAAACCACATCAGCAATGTCATACAATGCCCTTCTTGTTAACTCCCACCGGTTTAATGTACATACTTTCTACACAGTAACCTTTACTTTAGAACACCAAAGCAGGACACTGCTGCTCATGTGCACAACTCATGGTAATGCACCACCGACTACATCAGTAATTCCACATTTAGGTACCTAATATGCAAACTCATAAAGCTTAGACAATAAAGTATCTAGAAGTGACAGAAACTGACGGCGTGGTGGCCAGAGTAGCCTTTTGCTTATAACTTGTGCAAAGGGTGGTGGTATGATCTGAAGCTGTATGCTGCATATTACTGCAAATCCTGACTGTAGTGAGGAACACGACAAGCTTAAGAGAGAGAGAAAGAGAGCAAACCTGCCCCATCAATGAAAAACCTAGAGGGGGAGGGGAACCGGAAGGATGGAGAAGGACAGAGAGGAGAGTTGTCACAGGATGGGAGGGGTAGAACAAGAGGAGAGAGGGCGAGAGAACAAGATAGAGACTCAAGAGAAACAAAGCTAAATGTTCCCTTTTCTATTTTTGTGAGGAGCATGGGGACTAGAGCAGGTACTACAGCCATCCAGTTAATGATTAGAGTGGAGCTGCACAAAGATTAATCTCTCCAGCATGGCAGCCATGCCAGAGCAGTTCTCTTTGTAGGTGTATTCTGGCTACCCAAAATGCCTCAGTAATGACACCTGGCAAGGTCATCGTACAAATGAGACCTTCCCATGACCTGTGCTGCCCGTAGCAGGCACATATTTGCTTTCACTGATGCTGTTTAGAGATAAACATACACGAGCCAGACTATGGGTTTTATAAACACACAGCAGCCTCAGGGTGGCTAGGCCAAGCCACTCATTCACCCACAAACATGCAAAAACACATGCACACCTGCATGACTAAATGGTTAGCTGACTGACTTGGACACAGGTTATGACCGACTCTCCATCCAGTCATTTAAATACAATGCAACTACTAGATTAAACATGCACAGTAAAGTAAGAACAGAACATTACTATATCTCTTCTAGATTAATACAGTAAACTAAGCTGTAGGATAGGCTGGAAGACTAAACTCTACAGTCTTTGTCTCCACTGCAAGCAACAAATAGGAAATGCTGAAGCACCTTTCTTATATTCATTGGGGACATAGAAGAGTGAAGGCATCGTCTTTAATCTGATGGAAATTGTCTATTTTCTAATCATTGATGACAAAATCCAAACTACTCCAACAACTATATCTTCAAATTAGGTGATGTTTTTACATTGGGGCTGCATTTAAAGCCATTCTCTCAGTATTTAAGCTTTATAAAAGGGTACATACATTAAGTTTTATCAAGAACAGGAGTGTTAGTT
>NW_027261265.1:22500-37990 GCF_043641665.1 Enoplosus armatus | reverse complement strand
ATTCTTCAGTCTTTAGCAGCACGAAATAATAAATTCTCAATTGCAAATTGTATTCCTGGAATTTGGGACAGTGTAAAAGATCACTCCTTTGGAATGTGTCATGAATTGTTTTTAACAATTAATATTCATTGGCAGATTGTTTTCTTGGAATTTCAAAAAGTGGAAAAGATCGCTCATTTGGAATTTTTCATGAATTATTGCAATTAACAATACTCAATTGCAGATTGCATTTTTTGTTTGGAATTTGGGATAGTGTAAAAGATCATTTGTTTGGAATGTGGCATATTTCTTACATGACAGTTATGACACATTTTTAGTCAAGTGCCTGTTGTCTTAGATTTTGTTTAGCCCATAATATCACTAAATTGGAATGAGCTAGTTATGGCTGAATACAACATGTAAATAAAAAATGATATAAACTATCAGTTGTGGACTGAGTTGATTGCCATCCTGACCTTTTAATACTGATGGCATTAAATGTATATTTATTGAAAGCCATTACCAACCATTATAACAGTATTGACATGGCAGAAAATCTTATTCACACCACCATTTCTTATTTGAACTGACAATATAGGAATTCTGAAATACACACAAAGAATGCCTGAACAATAACTTTAATGAACTTATATACTCATACTCATATATAACAATAGAGGCTTTCGTTTATTCATTTCAGCAACTTTTCATCAACTCGTACAACACATAGACGACAACGGCATACATCAGGATGGACAATACTGTAAAAGCAACGCTGAGAAGAAGGTCCAAATTCTTCCGAAATCTTCCACAGCACTAAAAAACAAATCAGTTATTATGGCCACTCATAATGACAGACTATATTGTTGAACAGTATAACAGCTGCTTCTGGTTGCTCTTCCTTCTTCAACTGCTTGAGGAGGTGGGGCCATATCATCAAGGGGCTTGAGGAGGAAAGAAATTAGTTTTAGTTTTCAAATTACACAATGAGTCTAATAACTACAGCACACTTTAACAAAAAATTATCAAATTAAAATTGGTCTTACATGAGGAACAGCCAGGAGATGTTGTCTGGCTGTGCGGATCTCGGCATTGGTGGCTTTTTACAGTTTAGTTAGTGTCTGCATAAAGGCAAAGAGAAAAAGAAAACAAGAGCTTTCCAAATCTGGTGTGTCAGTGTTTCCAACTTCTAAATGTTTTGTGTTTCAACATCCAACGTTATATATCTGACAATTGATGAAATAGATGCAAAATATGCATCCTCTGCCAGCCGTTTATGTGGCATTAGACCCAGAAAAAAGGTGGGATATAATATTCTCTTCCAAGTCCCACTACATGTTCCAAAGTGTCTTACCCACAACATTTATTCCCTAGGTGACAGCGATTAGAGAGCTGGATAGACTTGTGTGGAATATAAGATTCAACGTCTGGATCATTAAGAACAATTACATTTTGGGAACGTTACATACCTTTTTTTGGCAGTCGGCTGATCCTTACCATGCACTGCACCATCAAGCCCTCAATAGAAATTAGGCCATATCATTAAACAGGCAATTGATGCGTTTCTTGAAAGCATTAGTCTTTTTATTTTGTATTCATGCTTTATTCAGAATTTTTACAAAACACTTTCAACAAGAAAAAAGACATTTCAGTGTGTGGGTGGATGCATTTTATCATGTGTACTCACTGGTGAGTCAGGCTCTTTAATTTTCTCAGATTTGGCCTTGTTACACTCGGCTTGTTTCACTTCTGTCTCTGAAGAAACCTCGACATACATTTGTGCTATTGTATACATGTGCAACTATACACAAATTGAAACATGCTAGACTAAGACTGTAAGACTAAGCAAGCATCAACAACACACTAAGCAAGCACTTCATATTGCACACACTTGACCATAAAATTCATTTCACAGTGAGAAACCACAAAAATATTTCTACTTACACTCTCCTCAGTTGTTGATACAACCTTCTTTGTGGATTGTGATGCTCCTGGGAAATCCATGTAATCCATCCAAAAGACACCACCTTGAAATATGGAAAAGGCCACACACAGGCAATAGATACGTTTCTTGGAATCTATATCAGTTTGTATTCAATATTTGGAATATTAAGTTCTTTGGATGCTAAACTTGGAAGCATTAGTGATTTATATTTAATATTTGTAACTACAATGCAAAGACTGGAAGGATTAATCACTCACAGTGCAAAGCATCGTCATTGGAATTCAAACTTACGTGTGCTCTCCACCAGCTTGCCATTAATACTGAGGAAACCTCAGGGCAGCTTTATATATAGCCCAGCCAAGGTCTTCGGTCATTGGCTGATTGGCAACCAATCATAAGTGAGCTTGTCATATTGTGTTTAAGGAAATATGAGAGTATTAAAGATACCTTTTTTGGAATACAAAGTACATCTGTAAAATGAAGTCTTACATTACTTACAATAATAGAGGAGAAAAATATTATATAACATATATGACTCAATACAAATTCAATTCTGCACTCTTTTTCATACACATACATCTTGTATACATATTGTATTCTGTAAAAAAAAATATACTCTGACAAATAAAATCCCAAGTAAAACACTTTAATAAAAATGTTTGGTTTTACATACATTATAGAGATATACATTTGTACAAATTTTTATGACTTCTTTTTTACAGCCACAAGGCCAGTTTCTTGTTATGTAATTTTTTTTCAAAAAAAGTGTGCCCCCCCCCCCCCCCTCCTTTAGATACTATTGGCAAAATTAAAGTTTTTTCAAAAATGTAAAGCAAATGAATATAACTGACAGAAACCTTCCAAATAAAATTAACAATTTCACTTACAATTTGTGGCATACATTCTAAAAGGAAAAAAATTAACTCATTGGAACAGTCCCACATCCTGCAACCCGTGTTTCCTGTTAAGCCTTTCCCTCTCCATCTCAAGTGCTGCCAAAGCCTTTCGCCTGCACCGCCCCCTTTCTGACTCTCAGCTTTCTAGGGCTAAATAATTTCCGAGCCATCCTGGGCTTAGTACTGCTCTTTTCACTGCACTGCTTTCTAGCCAAGGGACTCTTTGATGGAACCAGATTTTATTCTGCGTCGTCACTGGGGTGCAGACCAAAAAGGGATTTGGCTGTATCTGCGGGGCAGCGTCCGGGGCCAGTGGGCACGGGGCTGCTGACATGCTGTCCATCTCATCTGTGTCATCATTGTTGTATGGCTTGTTTCTTGTCGCCGTTATGTTTTTGTCACCTTCCTTGTGTTTTGTTACAGTTTTTGTCTTTCTGACCTTGGCACTTTTTCTTCTTGCTTTTGCGCTGTGTTCCTGTGGTGATTTGGGGGTTCTTTTTCTAGGTATTTCCTCTTCGCTTTCTGAACTTGAGCCCTCTTGCTGCCTCCTCCTCTTTATTTCCTTCTTTTTGCCCTTGCTCCTTCTACGTTTACTGCCCTGACCGTTTACTGTCCTCTCTCCTCTGCTCTTGTCCTTCTGTTGTCGTTGTTCATCATCTGCTTCTCCTTTTACTGTCCTTCTGCACTGCTGCTCCCTTTCCTCTGCTCGCATCCATCTGTTGTCGCTGTTTGTCAGTGTCTGCCTGTTGTGTCTGTATCCATGCCTCCTCCTCTGAGGACTCCTCCAGGCATCTTGCCTTTGCTTTTTCTTCCTGCAGTGACTTTGTGGTTCTTCTCCTGGACGGTGCGGTTATGGCACATGGCACAGTAGGGAGACAGTTGTCTTCTGGGGCGTGTGGGGAAAGAGTACAGCAACAAGTTGTAATGTTAGCAATGTCATTGTTGATGAAATTTGTCACATCAACCCTCAACAGAATTGCAATGCCACATCTCTGGACATTTTTAAGACAAGTGAAAACATTCACCAAGGCCTGTGGTCTAATGTCTAACTAAAATCCACAGCAACATTCCTCGTCTCATTTTCTGCTTTGTATTTTTTTTTTATGTGTCTCCATTTTTGTAAAGCATTATTGGGTCCCTTGAAAGGCACAATACAAATTTGCATTATTATTATTATTGCAGGTGATGCCTTAGCCTTTCTGTGATTCTGAAAAGGAGAAAAATGCCGTCACATTAAACAGAGGTATTGTCAAAGCAGAGTGTGTGTGAGTATGTGTACGCGCATTACGTCATGTGAAGTCACTGGTGAGTGTGTATCTGTGGTATCCATCCAACCTAAAATACAAAAAAGAACTGCTGCGTTAACATATGAGGGAGAGATCATTTGTTTGGGACTAATTTGGAAACTATCAACGCTATCTGGAATAATATAGGAACTTGCGTCATCACTTTGGAATACAGAGAAGTATAACCCACATTTGGTATCGTAGCTGTAAAGCGGTTTGTGAGCGACATTCTGTATGGAGCAGAAAGAGCGAAGTGTAATTGAATTATGTTCGTAGTCAAACAAGTCCAGAACAATCAAGCGGCGTTACTGTGGTTCACTAATGGAGCTCCTTAGCATATTCCACGGTGGAAGTTGCATAACGCCAACAAAGCAGTTCAACGCCGCTAGTCGGGTCATGAGAAATACATTCTGAAGACGGGTCGCAGGTGGGTGAAACAGGAGAATATATTCATTTCATTAAACTCTTTTACCTGTAGCGATGTTGAGAAGAGCCGGAGCACGCTGCAGGTCCGTGGCGGACGTAGAGTGACTGTCAGCGTTGCCCACAACATCACCTGACTTCACCCCCCCCCCTGCTCTGTTGTGATTCGGGTATTTAAATGTCCAGACACGCCGACAGGTTCGGTCGGGATCGAATTTGAATTAATCCTCAGTGTTGTTGTAAAGCGGTTTAAAACGCCTTTCTCCAAAGTAGAAGTCTAACTAGTATCATTCCGTTAATGTTTCAGTTATAGATATGACCGAAGTTATGAATATTGTGTCTTTATTCGTATGGATATTTACATTTAGTTTCTAACTTTTTTTACTTGTGAAAGTTAAATAACGAGTTTTCTCCACTGTGTGCGCAGTTTCTGTAAGATGTCATCATGTGACTAAAGGTGAAATACCAGGTACCAAGTAGTACCAAGAAGTACATTAAATTATAGCCAAGTTTCACCGATTTGGAGTTCATCAATGAAGGTGAGTAGCCATTTGTATAGTAAAATGTACAGCTGCCTTAACAAATGGAAGCACAGTATTTTATTTGGCATAGTCCTTAAAAATTGCCTTTTCCCGTGCTGTGAATAGTTTATTTGAATGTTAGGAATGTCATGTATTGCATTATTTTACTCGTGGTGCTTTCCATATGACCGTTCATGTTGGCAATACCAGCTTTTAGTCACTAGAGGGCTCTTGCATGCAGCATGCTTAACCCTTGCCTCTGTATTTTTACACATTTAAATGCAAAAAGCAGATGCAATACACACCACTTCAAAATGTGGTTTAATTTATCATGTGTTTGCCCTTTATTGATACATCATTAAAATAGTAGGTTGTTTGGTTTTATTTGTAGTTTAGTTAAAAACATGCATCAAGTTTTAATTATAAGGAATAAATGACAGTGTGAGTGACGACAATCAAGCTGACTGGTCTGTGTGACCGATGTCATTACATAGAGCATAAACACAACACAGAAAGGATTTTGAAAATGAAGCTCAAGGATCAATTTATTCCAGCTGTCCGTGACACAAGTTCATCTGTACAGTCTGTGGCTGAAAATGTGGCCAATGATGATGTTGTTTAACTGTTCATTTTACAGATTAGCCTGTTTAACTTAGCATGTTTGTTTGTACGCCAAGATCTTGGTCCTCAGTGTCTCAGAGTTAAAAAGCATAGTTTGGACGTCAGTACATGTTGTGCTTTCACAGAGCTTTACTCACAACAAGCTGAAGGTCCACATGTGAACAAAATGAGTGTGTGTGTGTGCAGTGTGTTGTTGTACAATGACTTCTTACAAGTCTAAATTTAATAAACTTGTCTGTACAGGAAACAAGGACTGACAGACCAATGACCAATTTGGTGATGCTGAATGATCACGCTTTGACTGGGTGGTTTGATGAGAAACTGTTTGAGCTGACTGATCCTCAGAGATGTCCACTAGAGATGGACCCCATCGCCCACTGTCCCCGACTGTGGCGGCTGGACAAGACAGGCTTGGTGGAAGTGATTTGAAGCAAGGAGCCTCCTGTGGGCGCTGTCCTAAGGGCCACAGCAGTTGAAAAGAAGATGTGGCTGGTGGTCCCTCAGCTGCACCAACAAGTTCATGACAGATGTAGACTGTAGTCTGTCTTGCACCAGTGTTTCCACTCTACCTGTAATTAATGTTTGTGATTTCTATATATCATTCACCTTGTGTCCTAAATGTTTTGTTCATCACAAGGCTTTGTAAATAGTTCCGTTTTATATATTTATTTTTGCATTGTAGAGTTCTATATATACTTTGTAAATAGTTACATTTCAAGTATTTATTTCTAAATCAACTTCCCTTGTGTTTTGTCCTGGATTTATGTCATTATTTTTCGGTTATTTTGATCTGTATGTGTCCTGTGTGTCCCTTGATGTTGTAGGTCTTCTTCACCCTACAGCCACACCCAAAAGAAGAGCTGGACAGGCACCCACAGTTGGATGAAGTGGATGCAGATCTCACACTGATAAAAGGTGAAGCTGGTTGCCTTACTCGGAAGATATAAAATGTAAAGTAATGTCTGGGTTTGAGATGAAAACTGCCCTAGAAATAATGACCTCTAATATCAACATAGGGGGAGCTGGAGGAGGCTGATGGGAGGTTCTGGCACTGAGTGTGTTATCCATGTCTTTGATTTCTGGTACAGAGGATTCCTGGATCACCTCACTCAGTACCACTGTGGTCTGCTCTGCAGTGAGGGTCAGGGAGGACAACAGCATCAGACCAAGGACAGCTTACCTTACCTTAAAATTTGACAACACATAATACATTGAAAGAGCAGAGTATTGACAATACTGGAATTCCTGAAATAAACACAGACTTAACTTTAATGAACTTTCAGTCGAACAACTTGTACAACAGGTAGATAACAATGGCAACCACCAGGAAGGATACTACTGTAAAGGCAACACTGAGAAGAAACTGAATTGAAAGTCTTAACTGTGACCAGGTCCCGTTCTGCTGCTGCAGGTCTTTGTTTTTGTTTGGGTTCCACTAGCTTCTGTATTACTGAACCTTCTTGGTGTTGACTGCTCCGTGCGCTCATACAGTTCAAAAAGTATTTAACACAACAAGCTCACATTAACTCCCAGAAATTAGTGCTACAAAGTGAGTTAATCACAAAAATACATCAGTCCACACTACTTTCTGAGGAACTTGCAGTGAGACCGTTTATAGCTGCAGCTATTGAGCAGTTGTGCTTCCTGCTTGATTACATTACAGGAAACAGAGTTCATTGTGTGTGTGTGTGTGTGTGTCTCGCAGGTTGCTGTGGATCGTGGTCCTGGTACGCCTGGGTGCTGCTGCCATGGGCCTGCCTGACTCTCATCACTACAGTTATTATGTTTAGTCGTAGTTCTGTTACTATTAAAGCTGCTATTATTAATCTCAGCTACTATTACAGCTGTAACTACTATTATCAGTCATATTTCCAGTATTATTATAATTATAGCTGCTATTTCTACTGCTAGTGCTGCCATACATCTCTGCCTGTCTGTCTGTCTGTCTATCTATCTGTGTCTCTATGTCTATCTCTCTCTTTCTGTCTCTTTCTGTCTGTCTGTCTGTCTGTCTCTCCCCCTCTCTCTTTCTCTCTCTCTCCCTCTATCTCTCTTTCAAACCCAACCGGTCAAAGCAGATGACCCCCCACCTAGAGTCTGGTTCTGCTCGAGGTTTCTGCCTCTTAAAAGGAAGTTTTTCCTTGCCACTGTCTCCAAAGTGCTTGCTCATGGTGGGAACTGTTGGGTCTCTGTAATAACATTATAAAGAGTCGGTCTAGACCTGCTCTATTTGTAAAGTGTCATGAGATGACTTTTGTTGTGATTTGGGGCTATATAAATAAAATTGAATTGAATTGTGTGTGTGTGTGTACTGATTTCCAATGGGATGTGATTCATCATCGCTGTCATGTCACCAGGAGTTTTTCATTCAACACTGTTCATGAAGCAAATGAGGTAGATGCTGATGAATGTACGTGTCTGCAGGCTTTACCGTGATGCCGTCTCTTGGTGATGGAGTTGAACGGCTCCTGACACTTTATACAAAGAGTGACTTCCTTCTCTCTGATTGGATTTGGAGCTCTCTTTCCCAACTCCACACAGCTCTGCCAGAGAGACAAAAAATGAAGATAAGGAGTTATAAGTGACCTTTTTAGTTTCCCGTCTACAGTTTCACTGAACTATCTTTTATTTTGGTGTTCATTAGGAGGCATGTTTTAGGGCTGCAGGAGATTTTGTGTTGCAGTAGCGCAGTTAGCCACTAGGACAAACTAACTGCAGGTCTGAGTCTGCTACACTGATAACGACAGATCTCAGAAGTGAAGAGGGTTCTCGCTTTGCAAATCTTCTTCAAGCTGTCTGTGGTGCCGATGCACTTGAAAATAACTTCACACATTTGACTGTCTGTACAGCTTTGAAATTCATGTTCTGGGGTGAAAGCCAGTTTAATAAATTCAAATTAATAAATTCTGACTGATCTGCTGCAGGCAGACCCTGAAACTCACATTAAACCTCACAGATGGTTCCTGTGAGTTTCATGAATCACAGTGTGCATGTTACCGGGGAGTGAGGTGGTGTGGACTTGTCGTCTCGCAAGGAATAGTTCAGCTGTCTGAAGCTCTCCACCATCTGCTTGTGTCTCTGGACGGTGGCCTGGATGGCCTGACGCAAACACTGTCATGTCTCGTCATTTACATTAAGTTACCGTTTTTGTCTCATTTAGTCATGTTGTCTTGTCATTTCCTATTTTATTTTGTAGTAACTGTGGTCCCTCTCGTTTCAGACCACTTGACTTCCTGCCCTCGTGTTTCCCGCCTTTGTGATTGTCAGCCTCGCCCTGATTGTTTCTACCTGTGTTCACTCACCTCATGTTTAAATAGTCTGTGTCTCCCTTTGTCTTGTGCCAGTTTGTCTTGTCCTAAGTGTCATGATAACCAGCGATAATTCCATGTCAAGATTTCCTGTTAGTCCCTGTGTGAGTTGTTTCAGTGTTATTGTTATTTTGTTCACTTTGCTGTCTTGGTTTTCCCAGTTTTGTTCCCCCACTTTTCAGGAGTGATTTTCTGTTGTTAACTTTGTTAGTTTAGTTCCTTTGTTTTCTGGCATTTTCATAGTAGTGTTTTCCCTCCGTTCCTTAGGAGTTATTTTGATTTGTTACTTTGTAGATATATCTTGCCTTGTCAAGCATCATATTTTGTGATAAATAAATACTCTTTATTTTGTACTTTGAGTCGTGCGTGTGGGTTCATTTATTGCCTGGCCCAGTCGTGACAAACACACACAGCCATAAAACTGAAAACTAACTGGTTAAACCTCTTTTTAACGTCAAAGAAACTCAAGACTTCCTGCAGATGTTTCACATTAAAAACCTGCCTGGAAAGAGAAGAGATTACACACTTTGTGTTACTGCTGTATTTGACATATCGTTGAAACTTTCTGAATAGATATCAGCTTGAAGCGAAACTAGCCAGAATCACTGATGAGGGTCCGAAACATATGAAACCACAGTGATGTCACAGGGTCCTGGAGTACACTGTGACATCACTGCAGCAAGGTGAGAGTGGACAAGGAGATTTTCTGGGAAGGGTTCAGCTACACTTTGATAGGAAGAGACTGTGTGTTATCTGGATTTACCAGCATCCAGTCTCTCTTCTCGTCCTCCGTCCTACAGAGACACAATCACACAGACAGTCAGTCAGAAACAATTTAGAGACGTTCATTCGTTGTTGTATACATGAGATCAGTGGTGAGCCGTCAGGGCCAGCAAGGCCTTCTCTGCTGGCCTAAACATCATCAGAACATAAATTTCATTTTAATATTTTTTTTCATAAATATGTATTAAATTATTCCTCATAGTCTTTTCTCTTCATTTCATAGCTTTCCTCTTGGTTGCGCTGCTTCCAGCATTGTATATTTATGTTAGAGCTTTCATCCAATCATATTTCAGCTGTCATGTGTTGCCAGGCTCCAAGAAATCTTCCCAAGGCCTTCAGAATTAACAGTGGGGGCGCCTGGACACTTAAATGAACTGAAACAGACAGATTGTGATAACCAATCAGATTTCGAGTTGGCGACATCAGGGCCAGCTAGCAGGTATCACGTTGAACGTGACACGTTCACGTTCTCTGACTGGATACGCACTAGTGAGAGGCAGCGCTATTAGAGTGCAGTTAACCAAATGGAAGCTGGTGTCCCGTTAGCGACTCGAACGAGCTAAAACTACTTAATTTGCGTTAATTTCGCTGTTTTTTTTCAACCCACAATGGCTGAAGGAGGAGAAGAAAACTGCTTTGCAGGTGCGACAATGTGCTGTTTAGTGGACTTAAAACTTTGTAGACTGATTGCCTTTTATTTTTAAGTTGTGACAGTATCCAAGCGAACATATAACTTTTACTTTACTACTCTTAATTGTTAATACGGGTGTATTGATTTTAAATGCTCCGGAAATAAAGTAGTTGTACTCGACTATGTTTGTTTCTGTATAAATGTATGGTTTCGAGAGCCATGGCGTCATAATGATGGTATTAAGAGGTGGATTCATTCAGTGTAGGACATCACTGAAGGCCTAGGTGTGAAATGCACGGCTCGCCACTGCATGAGATATAACAGACGTAGTTTTGTCTCTGTGTGTCTCTGTCTGCACCTGGCCTGCAGCTCCAGGGATCTGTTACCCAGAAACCAGGAATGTCCTGCGAACTGCAACACTGCTGGTCTCCTTTAGCTGGACAGACAGAGACAGGATTGGATGGAGGACCTCCAGTCAGTAATCACTGGTACACAGTACAACAACCTGTCATTAAACTGCAGAGAGAGACAGATGTCACTCCTTACTGCCGTGAGACAGCAGAGTAGAAGAGTGCAGTACCAGTGTGAGGTATCTGTCCTGCGTGGTCCCGTTTTTGTTGGACACATTGCGGGTGTGTACTTCTTTAATGAGCTTGTTTGTCAGGTTAACAATGTCTTATTCTCCTCCCAACAACTCGTACACCTTCACCAACTTCCTCATTCGTTCCTGACAGAGAGACAAGGAGACACAGAGAGACAGGAGAAGCTCATCAGCTACTGTTTCATTCCCTCCTGAAAACATGAGCTGACTTCATCACTACATGTTTCTGTCTGCCACTTTTTACAAGTATTTTCAATTAGCTTGTAATTACCACCAGACATAAATTAAAATACTGCCTAAAAGATTTTCATGTTTGGCTGAGGTGAAAATGTTGGTGTATGGAAATAGACCAGATGTGACACATATTTATGTAAATACCTCCACTCTCCCAAAAACACCAAAAAAGGAGGGAGATCTAAGCATGGAGTTTGGACGGAGAAGCTCTGTGCTTCAGATTTTGAAGATGAGTGGCTGTCTATTAGCTTATTCTCAGTGTTACCTACTGTCCATCCAGCCTTAGCTGGCAGCGTTCTGGGTTTCTTGAAACCTAAACACTGTAGGACTGTCCCTGAAGATGAGGGGACCCAAACCCTAACCTATTATTACTATCATCTTAAAAATGATGTGATGGTTAAAGACAAACTGACCGAGTTTGATGTGGTTTGAACTTTGGCAGACAATGATGACCATGGTGAGTATGGCTGACAGCTCTGGGTATTCACTGTGTAAAACTCTTACCATCTTCCTGATGGCAGCGTTGGAGTGTTCTGCTGCAGTGGCGATAAGCTCCAGAAACTCTGCAGAGAGACGAGATCATGTTATGTTTCCTGTTTCCTTAGAAATCAAGGCTGAAAGTGTGCAGGAGGCAGTGAAACACATGACCACAGGGGGGCAGTATATCAGGATATCTGCACACTGAAGACTCTAGAAAAAGTACTGTTTACTGAGAAATTTCATTTTTATTACCAATATCATGCTGAAAAGTTGTTATTGAACTTCATAACTGGTATTTTCTGGAGCTTTGTGTTTCAGTATCAGCTGCTGACTTCATGCTGCTTCCAGAACATCAGAATCAGAATCAGAATCAGAAACTGTTTATTGCCAAGTAACATACATTACAAGGAATTTGCTGTGGTCTGAAGGTGCTATTGTTTTGATAACAAATAAGTAGAATATAAAAGCTAAAATAAGAATAAAAATAAAAATAAAAAATAAGATAAGATAAATAACAACAGTGCAGTGACCAGAATAAAGTAAAGTGTCCAGATAAAGTGTCCAGTAGGGGGTGGGTGCGTTAATGTAACGCAGTGGGGACAGGGGTGATGTACGTTAATATAACGTATAGCTTGTGTTTGTGTTCTGGGGGGGGGGTCAGTGAGAGTTTGTCAGGTTGACTGCAGAGGGGAAGAAGCTGTTTTTGTGGCGGGAGGTTTTGGTCCTGATGGACCGCAGCCTTCTGCCAGAGGGGAGGGGGTCGAACAGATGGTGTCCGGGGTGGGAGGGGTCGGCAGCGATCTTCCCTGCTCTCCTCAGGGTCCTGGAGGAGTACAGGTCCTGAAGAGATGGAAGGTTGCAGCCGATCACCCTCTCTGCAGAGCGGATGATACGCTGCAGTCTGCGTCTGTCCTTGGTGGAGGCAGCAGCGTACCAGACGGTGATGGGGGAGGTGAGGATGGACTCTATGATGGCAGTGTAGAAGTGAACCAGCATTTTTTGTGGCAGGTTAAACTTCCTCAGCTGCCTCAGGAAGTACATCCTCTGTTGGGCTTTCTTGATGACGGAGCTGATGTTCAGCTCCCACCGGAGGTCCTGGCTGATGATGGAGCCCAGGAAACGGAAGGACTCCACAGTGTCCACTGCAGAGTCACACAGGGTGATGGGGGCGGGTGGGGCTGCGCTCTTCCTGAAGTCAACAACCATCTCCACTGTCTTTGAAGCGTTAAGCTCCAGGTTGTTGCTGTTGCACCAGGTCAAGGCTGACAACATGACACCAGCTTTTTCCTGAGATGATGCTGTAAAATAGAGTGAAATAATAAGGGACTTCAAAGTTCAGTTTCTGTGAAGAACCAGATCACTGGTCGGTGGAAAAGGTGTGAATGATGGTTCTTCTTTGGCTGATGTACGTCTTTGTGTGTGATTGCGTTTCGTACTCTGGGCGTCCCTGTAGTTCGGCGCGTCGTCCGGTAGTCGGTGCAGATAATCTTTGAGCAGCAGCTCGTAGCGAAGAATCCTCTGAACCGGCTCCAACATGTGATGCTGCAGAGTCAGGTTACCACAGCGCTCCTCCCTCTGCACAACAACAACAACAACAACAACACACATATCATGACACAGAAACTGAAAACACAACAGATGACGGACAGACAGCTGCAGCAGCATCACTGAATCTGGACCTGGATCTCCTGGATGATGGTCTTGAACTGAGTTGATCTCTTCATCCAGGTGTTCACCAGCTCCATGGCTGGGTCAAAATTCTTCACATACTCGCAGTACACCTTCAGGAAGGGAGCCAACTTAAAGGTAAAGATAAAGATAACCTTTATTGTCCCTCAATGGAGGAATTTCACAAGTTGTAGGGGGACAAGGGGTGTCAGCGGGATAGTCCCCCCCACACACAGAGAGTCTCATCCTGGGTAAACATGGGGGCCACACAGAGGTCTGGAGGCTATTTACCCTCCTCAGTTACTGATGTTATAGAGAAGGCTTCCAGAAATATTACTGCCTCGTTGCCTTTTGTGGCCCTGTTCATTCCTATTATTTTTTTATTTTTTTATTTTTTTTTGTGGAGGGGGGGGGGGGGGGTCAGTAAGCTCCCCCGAGGTCGAGTGGCCTTCTCTGGGCTTAACATGTGACACTACCAGGCTCCTGTCCTGGAGGAGTTGGGGGACCAGGGGGACCAGGGGTGTCAGGGGAAGAGTGCCCCCCACACAGAGAGTCTCATCCTGGGCAAACATGGGGGCCACACAGAGGTCTGGAGGCTTTTTTTTTTTTTTTTTTTTTTTTTTTTGGAGGAGGGGGGGGGGGGGGGGGTCGGTCAGTAAGCTCCCCCGAGGTCGAGTGGCCTTCTCTGGGCTTAACATGTGACACTACCAGCCTACTGTCCTGGAGGAGTGGAGGACCAGGGGGACCAGGGGGACCAGGGGTGTCAGGGGAAGAGTGCCCCCACACAGAGAGTCTCATCCTGGGAAAACAGTTACGGAGTAGCAGGGCCATGTCCTGGAGGAGTGGGGGACCAGGGGTGTCAGGGGAAGAGTGCCCCCACACAGAGAGTCTCATCCTGGGAAAACAGTTACGGAGTAGCAGGGCCATGTCCTGGAGGAGTGGAGGACCAGGGGTGTCAGGGGGAGAGTCCCCCCCACACAGAGAGTCTTATTTACCCTGCTCAGTTACTGATGTTGTAGAGAATGCTTCCAGAAATATTACTGCCTCATTGCCTTTTGTCGCCCAGATCATTCCTTTTATTATTATTTTTTTTTTTGTTAAAGTAATTTTTTTGTTTTGTTTTTTTTTGTGTGTGTGTGTGTGTGTGTGTGTGTGTGTGTGTGTGTGTGTGTGTGTGTGTGTGGGGGGGGGGGGGGTTTCAGTAAGTTCCCCCGAGGTCGAGTAGCCTCCTCTGGGCTTAACTTGTGACACTACCAGGCCACTGTCCTGGAGGAGTGGAGGACCAGGGGTGTCAGCGGGAGTGACCTCCCCCCCCCCCCCCCCCCCCCCCCTCGCGCCACCTACACACAGAGTCTCATCCTGGGCAAGCTGTGGGACCAGCGGGGCCACACAGAGCACCAGACAGGCCTGGGGTTGGAGTACCAGGACCACCTCTCTGAAAACAGCGGAGTACCAGGACTACTAAATCTCAGTGTGTCTTTTTTCCAAGTGTTTTCACCATGAGAAAGGGGCTCATCCATTGAAGGTTACCCATTAACCTTCCCCTTCTCTGCACTCTATCGCTTTAGGGTGGTTTTGAAAAACAGTGTTCGCACGATTTCAGAAACCCAGTTTTCGGAAACATAGGCCTCCAGAGGGGGGGGTGTGGTGTGTCAGAAAGCCCCCCCCCCCGAGGTCGAGTGGACCTCTCTGGGCTTAACATGTGACACTACTAGGCCCCTGTCCTGGAGGGGTGGGGAACCAGGGTTGTCTGTTGGAGTGATCCCCCCCCCCCCCCCGGGCCCCCCCGGCCCCCCCCTCCCCAACACACAGAGTCTCATCCTGGGCAAGCTGTGGGACCAGCGGGGCCACACAGAGCACCAGACAGGCCTGGGGTTGGAGTACCAGGACCACCTCTCTGAAAACAGCGGAGTACCAGGACTACTAAATCTCAGTGTGTCTTTTTTCCAAGTGTTTTCACCATGAGAAAGGGGCTCATCCATTGAAGGTTACCCATTAACCTTCCCCTTCTCTGCACTCTATCGCTTTAGGGTGGTTTTGAAAAACAGTGTTCGCACGATTTCAGAAACCCAGTTTTCGGAAACATAGGCCTCCAGAGGGGGGGGTGTGGTGTG